>NW_004525028.1:161496-174546 GCF_000260255.1 Octodon degus
GCTGAGCCTGAGCTCGCCCCGGAGTTGGTCCCACTGGTGCAGGGTAGCCTGAAGCTCTCCCACACACTCACTGGACCTGGGCTAGGACTGGGTCTGGGGGTTCCTGGAACAGGGCAGAAATTCCTACTAGGCAGGCGGGGTGGGGAAAGTGCTGCGGAGTGTTGGGGGGCGTCCCAAGTTGGTGGAGGATGGTCTGACCCACGCTGCACCTGGGCTGGGTCCCGCAGTTGGTCCCCCCTGCCCAGCGTAGCCCGAAGCTCTCCCACACACTCACCGGACCTGGGCTAGGACTGGATCTGGGGGTTCCTGGAACGCGGCAGAAATTCTATATTTATTGCCAATGTTTTTTTTTATCCCTTCAAATATAACCATGATTAACTATGCAGTTTCCTCCATTACATCTTTTCCTAGTCCCTGAAAATCATCAGTAGATTTTCAAATTCTGTTTATTAAGAGTTAAGTATTCTTGACATTTTTTATACATTATACATCTTTTATTCATAAGAGATACAATCGAATTGAGTTTGTCAATGCCTGAAACTATGAATAGTACCAAATCCTACATATACTCAAATTTCCCAATATATGCACATACATATGATAAATTTTAATCTAAAAATTAGGTATATTGAGCATTTAACACCAATAGCTAATATTGAAATATAGCAATTATAAAACCTTACCATAATAGATATTACAGGTATCGAATTTCTATCTTTCTCATAATAACTATTGTATTGTATTACACTCATTATTTTTCTTCTTTAATGTTTTCAAATCATCATTGACCATATGTAAGTGGAAGTATGGGAAGTAAAACCACAGATGGTGGATAGATTATTGTGTATATAAAAGGACACAATTTGAAATCTTTTGTAACTGTGTTTTTTTAATCTGGTATAATGTTTTGCTCATTCTTTTATCTTTTAGTTTGTATTGATATTTTATCAGTTCTCATGTTTGAAGAATATGTATACCACACATAATATAGTTTTTTAATTGCCCTCAGAATTTAATTTTCAATTTTTCCCAGATTAATGGTTCTTTATCTCTAAGTCGCAAAAACAGATTGATCTATTACTGCCCCCCCTTTTTTTTTGAATTTTAGGGAAAGATCTACAGGATGTTCAGGGTCTCACTATTAGATCGGACTCCTAGTGATCCACCTCTTTACAATCTCCCAAGAGCTGGGATTACAAGCATGCACCACCACACCCAGTCTCAATTGTGATCTCAGTGTGTCCCGGGGGTGGGGCAGGCACTGCAGGCCCAAGGATTGAACCCCTGGTCCCTGGGCCTGCTTGTAGGTGCTTTAATCCTGTGAACTATTTCACTGGCTCTTCTAATTATATTTTTGAAGGAAATTTATTTTGACAATAAAATGAGTTAAAGTCCTCATTTCCATTATTCTCCCACTTAGCTCTCATAGTATCTTCTCTAAAATTTTAATCTTCCATTTCCCACTTAAATGGAAATTAAATTTGTAAATAATATCTTATTCACTAAAGAAACTCAACATTTTGGCTACATAGCTCTCTCTTTAAGTGAGCAGAAACGGACATAGTTAACCTTACATATTGAATGAACAAGTCATTGTTTTAATTACTGTATCTTTGCCTCAAATATTTTGTGATGTTGAGTGATTAGTTCTTCATTTGTGTAATGAATCTTACATTCATTCCTGTGATGCTATGGATCTAGAAATTCAAAGTATCTTCATGATGTTTAGGCATCTTTATTTAGTAACCAAACTTTTAGATTCAGAAGAACTTTCTCTTTGATGCAGTGCAGAGTTTATGTAGCTATAATCACAAGAAGAACAGTGAGTGTTTAAATAACTAAACACCCATTGTGTATTCATCAATAAAGATTAGTAATGTCCTTATCAGAAAAATGTTATTTAAACACAAATACATGTTAAGTGATGATAACCTTTGACATTATTAAATCCTTATTGTATTTTACAGTAAAGTACAAGGAATGAAAGTTCTCATGGCCTTTATCACAGAATTGTTGCCAATTCTTCTGGCTATACTCCAGCTTTTAGTCATTTTTGTCTACCGAACCATAGTGAATAATAAGTATGTTCTTTGTGCTCTTCTGCCCCCAATGTCTCCACCTACCCACTATCTGTTCAAAGTAAAAATTTAATCCTACATATACTTTTATGTATCTTAAGGTGGATCTTATTTAGAATTCTTTACAAAAAATATTTTACTTTATTTAGTTTTCACAAATGCACTCCACCCCTCAAATTGGTCATTTCTCTTAAAGCTGGGAAGAAAGCGACTTGTCATTTTCTGTTATTTTAGTATTGTTTTATAAATGTTGTTTTACATTACATATAATATTTTTCAAAACACTGTGAATATGTACTCAGAGGTTTTTCTTTAAATATTTAAAAGGAAAGGATATATTCTCAAAAAGTGAGGTTATAGTGTTAAGGTATATATCATGAGTCAGGAAGTAACTTACGGATACAGAAACAGCACTAATTTTCAGTAGTTCAAGAATTTGAGCCACATATCAAGAATAGCACTAAGAATAAATCATTAGGAGTACTTGGTCTTCCAAAAGTAGCATGGAATGTTGCTAAGAAACTGATACCATTTCTTTAAATAGCATGTAGGAATAGTAGAGAACTTACAGCACCAGTAACTACTGAAAAAAGAACATTCTCAGGTAACAGAAAGATTCCAGTTTATGGAATAATAATGTGTGGGTCAGAATAACATTTATCTTACATAACTATATCTGTTAATCTTAACAACAGATTTGACAATAAAAATAGATAATATATCATCGTTAATCAGCAATTCTTATTTTGAAAATCTGTAACATATATATTAACATATGTATATACTGTATATTACTGTGTTTGTGATTTTTGTTCTTCCTTTTGTTTTTACTCTTCAAAATAAAACTTAAAAAACTGAAAAAGAAACATAAAAACACAAATTACTGACTCATTATTACTTATTTCTCATCTAAGGGATTTTGCCTTATCCTATTATTCAACTTTCTCTATAGACCCCTTACCTTATTTATTAGAACGCAAAGCATACTGTATTTGGTAATGAGAGGGTCTAATCCATGGTAGCACTTTTAAATACATAAATGCATGCTAAAATTAAGAAAAACCAACTAACTTTGTGAGATTTGCCTTACTGTTTAACAAAGAGGTGAATGAGAATATAAGTTTGGAAAATTGAAACTTAACTATGCATTATAGGTGATCACTATATGAGTTGCCTTCCAGAAGGCTGACACTGTTGTTTATTGGACTGATGTAAATGTACATAGGGGTAAGTGTAGTTTCTTGTGGATGCATTTATTTTCAGATTGATTTATTTCTATTACTGGTCATGAAAATCAGGAATTAGCTTTCTTCCACACAAATGCATTCCAAAATAATGTTAGACTCTTATGTACATTTCAAACCCAGTATTTTGTTAGTAACTTTCCAGTTTAACTTTGCCCATGTATTCAATCCTTTAAGTAGATAAAGTATATTAACAAAGTAGAACAAGCCTTCAAACTTTAAATGTAGTTTATTCCTTATTCACCAGAACAATTAATTAAAAGAATTAACAATTCCATGGAACCTGAAGACACATGTTATCTATTTAAGAATCAGTAAAATCATAAAGCATACATAAGTCTAAGTAAGCAAATATCTTTCTGAAAACTACTCTAAGTAGGTGTCATTAATATAATATGGGACATTATATGGACCAGTAATAAAGTATTCTAGTTGCCTTGGTTTTAATGACTTGAGGATATAATCTAGTACAAAAGAGTATATTTTTTGATCTATCTTAAACCTATATGATTGACAATTATTGAAAATGCTGAAAAGTGACGAGTCTTCAATAATAAGTTAATAATAAATTGGGCATTTTATGTCAATTAGCATTTCTAGAGAAATGCAGGCAGGCAAGGGAGAAAACAGTCCTATGACTATGAAATGAAGAAACAAAGGAAAGTTCTATGATTGGTTTCTTTAATAGAGGTCGTCATTCTATTGGCTGCTTCTTCATTTATTTTCTGCTCTCAACCCTTTTTTGTGTCTGTATGTAGAAGGGGTAAAAACTATCACATATGATAATGTTATATCCATGCTTCCCATACAGAATCAGAAACTTAATTTTCATAGCCTTTGGAGGATAAGAACAGTTTTTTTTTTCTAGGTTTAATCAATCTATCCAGAAACTGATCAGGAAAGTGGAAGTGATTTATAATAAAATAAATTTTTATTGCTGTTGTAGGAAGGAAAGACAAGTGACACAACTGTTTCAGTAAGACTTAAGGTTCATTGAAGGACTTTTCATGATTCACTTACATTTATTTTATGCTACAAGAAAAACACTAAAAATTTGATTTCAAGGCCAAGAATATAGTTCAGAGGACTAAACCTCCTGCATAGGCAAGCACAGAGACCACAGTTCAATCCTCAGCACCACATTCCATGCCAGCTCCAACCCAAGGGCACACTGAGCTGTCTATAAAGTCCGGTATGATGGCACACTTCTGTAATTCCAGAGCTGAGGAGGCTGAACACAGGAGGATTACTATGAGTCCAAGCTGTATAGCGAGACCCTGTAACAACCAAATACATTTAAAAAAAAACTTTTACCACTAAAAGAGATATAAGTGGTAAAAGCAATAATATAACAATTTAAATATCACTACTGATAAAGTTTTATATTTCAAATAAATCAGGCCCTTTAGATTGAAAATGGAGGGCTTAAATTTATATTCTTGTAAAGGTCTTAATTTTAGAGTAACTACATATGTTTCTTAATTGGCATAAAAACTTTCTTTCATTCTTTTCTTTGTTTTCTCTTTTCTCTCATTCCAGTTATTTCTTTACTTTAATTAGTCTCTTTCTCTGTTACAATATCAAACTTTTCCGATTTTGTTTACTATTTCAGACTCTTTCACTAGGGAGACCATATGATGTTTACACATTTGGGTATGATTTACTTCACTTATGAGTATGGTCCCTACTATACTCATCCATTTACCTATAAAATCCCTCAGTTTTTCTTTTTATAGCTGTGAAATACTCCATTGCATAAAAATTCCACATGTTTTTTATCCATTCCTCAGTTGATGGGCATTTGGATTGTTTCCAATATTTAACTGTCACAAATTGTACTGTTATAAATATGGGTGCATATATGTTGCTATACTATGATGATTTCAGTTCTTCTGGAAAATACTCCAGAATTGCAATAGCCTGATTAAGTGGGACCTCTAGTCTTAGTATGAACAACTGCTTTCAAGACAACCATTGTTGAATTCCGAGTGATATTCCATATTGTTTCTAAGGGTTTATTCTATTATTTTTATTCTTTTAAAAAAATAAAAAAAACCTCTCAACTTTTAAATGACAAGCTACTCTGAAATAATCTTCAGTTTTTACTAAATAAAAAAAACAATTATTTCACAATATTTTTAAAGATTAAAAGTTTTTTTTAACTAGTTTACTAAGTAGACTGAAATTACAATTTTTCTAATTTATTTACTTTTCTCTGTTTTCTTTGTTCATGTTGTCATAGATCAGAAATCTTAACTCATCCTCTCCTGATGATTGTGGTACCTTACTTGCACATCTTTTTCCAGAACATTTGTTTATGAACATAGAATATGTCACATAAGTGAGATGATACAGCCTTCACAGTTGTTTATGATACATCTCCACGAGGCATTCATTAGTTATTCCTGTGCAGTGGCTTGACAGGAGAAACTCCTTATCATGAAGCTTCAAGTTTACTCAAAAAGCAATTGCTAAAAAATGACCTCAACATTTTCTATAAAATATGCATATTTATCTCTACAACAGGAAAATGTCAAATAGCCTTTATTCCATCTCCACAAATCTTACAGAAAAATTGAAACTATCGTCAGGGAGGTTGTCATTTTTATTAGTTTTTCCAGCTTTAGCAATATTCTCTTGGATATTCTGCCAAAAAAATTTCTCCCAAATTCAGCAGAGTAGCAGTGTATATAAAATGAGCAAAGAAAAGAATGTGTTTTACTTGGGCAGTTTCCATATTTTCTGAAGAATCAGACATTCTCCCAAACTTAATTTTAAAAATATCCATAAAGAAAATTTCTTAGTGAGGTTAAGCTCAAAAGCCTAGGTTGTATAATAATACCAATAAGCTTCTCTTCTGGAGGGTTAACAACCTAATTTTGCAGATCAAAAATTATAGAAAAAGGAAGACTGAAAGGAAAGTCAACATTTTGGCCCTAGCCTTCCTAGATCAATTAAGACTCAGGACATATGAGAGCTTGTAGTGTAACATCAGGCAACTCAGTTGTATCCCAAATTTTCTGATCAAGCAGATTATGAGGCCAAAGAGAAAAGTGATCAATAATGTAGAATGTGCCTAATGAGAGTCACATGCAGAGAAAATCTTTTCTCAGTCTTTCACAGAGAGCAAATTGCCCAAGCAATTGCTGTGACTCATCCACATGACTGACACTGACAAAGGATCCACATTCTGAGGTATAGGTTCTCAGGAAAAATCCTGAGGGGGTGTGACTAACCTTATCAGATCCAAAAGCTACAATTCTTGTTACATAGGTCTAGCTTTTTCTTAGTCTTAACCATCTGGCAGAAAAGTATAAAAATGAAGTATAAGAAGTAAAGTCATGTTGTTATGTTGAACTGTAGGGGACTTCTGACATTGCCAGTCAAGCGTAAGACCCAATACTATTATGGATCACTAAACTATTTTGGAATATTTTGCTGAGTTCACATATCTATAATATTTAAACGACAGAACTAAACAAAAAAGGGGCTACAGATGAATGAAAATTTTGTATCTGTTTATTCAAAATGTTTAGGATAGATATTTAGTTACATTCTCTTAATTCAAGGAATAGAAAGATTTGATCTAACAGTGTTTGTAAACAGGATATCATGTCTGAATCTTGTACAACAAACAACTACTAGGAAGACAGTATTCAATTTACTAATTATTAGAACTGTATTACCAATTTGATTTGAAACTGTCTCATTGCTCTTTATTTCTCAACAAAATTATGGAAAAGAAAAGAAAATTCCTGACAACTTCAACACTGCTAGCAACCACACCAAAGATGAAAGCTGGCAGTGTATTTACCCAATAACACAGAAATCACAGATTATATTAGTCTTGTCTCTGCTCTTATTCTCAGTATTTTTATTTTTTTTTACTTATTTTTATATCTTGATTTTTACATCTCATGTCTTCAAACTTCTTTCAAATCTTCCTGTTCTTACTCCACACCTTTTAAATTTTAATCAGTAATCATATTTTGTCCAAAACTGATACAAATTCTTGCTAGTCATCTTCTTGAGTAGATAACACAGAGATGTGTAGTTATAGTCTGCCTGTTGTTCAGCTTTCAGTTTTCCAGCTCAGAGAGTTGACATTTATGTTTCAATTCCACAGAGAGTGAGGCAGCCTGGAATCTTACTGTGCCCAGTGTGTGTGGCTTTGGCCCAGGCACACTGGTATCTCTTGGGATCTTGTTAGGAAATGTATAATCTAAGACATCACTCCAAACTTTCTGAGTAATATTTTATTTGTACACATTTGAACACAATTCCCAAGGTAGTTTCTTTTTAATTTTAATGAGCAAAAAGGATAAAAGGGCAATGAAACAGTTCCAAAACAGGTTAGTAGGAATGTCACAAGAATTAACACATGTCATCTGGTTGTCTTTATATTAGTTATTCAGAGGACAAGATGCAGTCATATTATCTTGTGTAAGCAATATTAGTACAAACTTTTATTCTCAATAAACTAAGAGAAAATAGATGTATATTTATCCTAACTCTCTCGTGTGTACATATATTTTTTCTTCTCTTTTTTCACAACAAAATGATCCTTTGTTTACACTTTTGTGACCTTAGTAACATATGACACTAGGTTGCCTAGCAACTAAAGTTTGCAGATCAAAAATTAGAGAAATAGAGGGGCTACAAGGATAGCCAATATTTTGGCTTTAGCCCCTCAAGAACAGTGAAAATTTAGGACATAACAGAACCTGAGTTATGACATCCCATAACTCAGTGGTGTCCTAAATTTTCTGATCAAGGAGATGATGTGGCCACAAAGGAAAGTTTCCGATGAGGTATAGTGTGCCTAAAGAGAGTAACCTAGGGAGAAAATATCCTCTCAGGCTTTCACAGAGAGCAAATTGGTCAAGCAATAGCTGTGATTCATCCAGATGGCTAACACTGACAAAAGATCTCCAGGGTGTTTTACATGGTTTCAGGGTAAATCCAGAGGGGATTTGACAGACCTTGTGAGATGCAAATATTCCATTTTTAGTTATATATGTCTTGCTTTGACTTGGTCTTAAGCATCCAGCAGAAAAGTATAACCATGAGGTATAAAAAGTAAAGACCTATTAATATGCTGAGCTGTAAAAGACTTAAATCAACTACTGACAATTGCTAGTTCTGTTGATAACCCACTACTAATTTGAATTGTTGGACTATATTGGGTTATTTTGCTGAATTCAAGTACCTACAATCTTTAGACAGGCTTCAACTATGGAAAGGTCCTTTAAAGACTTCTTCAAATACGGCTTCTCTAACTGCAGTGGAGCACCCATCACTGACAAAACAAAAGGAAAAATGGGGATATGTTGGAAGCCACAAAGCTAGAAAGTCAATCAATATTTATAGGTAGGACTTGGCCAAGTGCCTAAACCAAACAAGCTACTTCACTTCTGAGATGAATATCCTGTCTGGTTAAGGTTAGCTATCAATTGTTTGGCCTCCCAAGGTAGCTCTTTTCATATACTATCAGAAGTGTTAGTCTAGATCATTGACCTATCAAATCATTTTAACATTATATGCTTTTCAATAAATTAATGTTGGGTATATGCACTCCCAAGATATGAATGCAGTATAATATCTGGAGTTAAATAAAATTTCCCAGGATTTTTTAATGTTTGTGAAAAAATGTTAAGCTTTTGAGATGCAGCAATATATAAGATATAAATATAGAAGATGAGCTTTCATTTTTTCCAGAAATGATTTTCATGTCATAAGAATTATATTTGTAATTATTTGCCTAGTTAATTAATCCGATATAAAAAATAAAAAAAAATCTCTCATCTAACTACAGGGCTGTTTACTAATCTCACTAATTCCCTTCATTAAATTCTCAAGGTACCAGAGACACTGCAGTAGATATCTCTCTTAAATATTTTGTATTCCAAAGAAGGATGAGACGGGAAAAATGGCAGAAATTTCTAAGTCTTAAAGGCAGAGGAACAGTTACCAAAATCCAAAATCTTTTTTATTACATATCATTGAGTTGGAATTCAGATTCAGGTTCTATAAAATTGCAGGCACAGCCTTTCGAGAGGGGCCGTGATGAAATGCTTTCTTCACTTAAATTTAGTTATGTATTTATATTTATTTATTTATTCATTTATTTCAGAACTGGGGATTGAACTCAGGCCCTTGTGCTTGCCAGGAAAGCACTTATTCTACTGAGCTATCTCCCCAGCACCCCTTTACATTTATAAAGCAAATTTGTTTTTAGTTATCTTATACTTCTCCTATGGACAGTGTGGCTATTTGTAAGAGACAACTATTCTAGTTCTCATCGAGTATTTCCGGAGGTAATTTTGAATCAATGTGGGAGGAAGAAGTACTTACAACTAAGAAATATATTTCTGACCTAAAACAACTCTCTTATGCAAGTGAAAACAAATAAAAGTAAACATTGAAAACCCAGAAGTCATGCTGGAAAGTTTGCTATTTTGTCTTAGGATACAATAAATATGCTAGCTGGGGAAATAGCTCAGTAGAATAAGTGCTTGGCTGGCAAGTGCAGGTGCCTGAGTTCAATTCCTGGTACTGCAAACAAGCAAACAAACAAACAAACAAACAAAACAATAAATATGCTATTGTCAAGTGCACTTTCTGGACAAATATGTAAACTTTTAAGGAAAATAAGAGGTTGACAAACTTATGAACATCGAGCCAATTTAGAAGCATTAAATAGTTGAGCAGATTTGCTGGAATAAATATATGAGATTTCTTTGGAAGCAGTTGTTGCCTTGCAGTGGTGTTACCTATTCCACACCACCAATATCAAGGAAATGTGACAATGGTTTCATCCCCCTCAAGCACAACGAGAAGTATTTTTCACCAGGTTTGAACTCTGGATCTTGCAGTTTTGAGGAAGCTCTTACACTATTGTACTACTTCCCCAGCAAAACGTGTTTTAATGCAACTGCTGTTATTGTGATATGCATTCATTAAAGTTTATCAGTGAAATTGGACTGGACTTTCACTACTGACTAGAATTCCCAAATTGAGAAGTATTTAAATTTTCTATGTAAAATTAAAAGAGAAATGACTATGTGAGAATCACTCAGAATTTGCTGCATGGAAAGGATACGTTTTTCATGAATCAAAAGGAAGAGATAGTGGCCTGAAGCTACCTTTATTTTGTTCAAATAAACCATTCTGACATACTACAGTGCTGCCTACACTCTTAGACACTATAAAAAACATCTGTTGATCAAGCAGAACTCATTCAGACTCTCTGCAACAAGAGAAAAGCCTCTGTGGTTTAAGTAAAGCAGGGTTATTTGGGCTTATTGTAATAGAGGTGAATCTGACATTAACAGGTTCTCAGAACTGAGAAAATCAAGGAAAATATGTACAGGATTTTGGGACTTGGGTATCATGATATGAAAATGGATCTAACTGAGGTGAGATGCTAGTAGGCAGTAGGGAAAGTTTATGATAGAAAATCTTTGGATTAGTAACATTAAGAGGCAATTTTCTTGAACTTAACTTTGATAAGCACGCTATTTTGAAAAGCAAATATTTTAATTTGTTATTAGTGTTATTGTAGAAAACATATTATGGAACAATCAGATGAATTTGTTTTTTGTTTTCAGTTTGTTGCTTTTTTTCAATATTATATAACATATAAATAGTAAAATTATTCAACACTAATCTATTAAATTCAATTGGTTTTAGGTTTTACACTCCAAAACACAATTTTATTATTTAATTTGACAGTCATAAAAAAGGAATAAAAGTAGCAGAAGCTGGAAAAAATAACACACATCATATCCATAAAAGAAGTGGAAAAGGAATATGTGTAAATATATAAGTATATTTATAATTTGTATAAATATGTTTACATATGATATATGTATGCATGACATGTGGATTATATCACAAGATCTATGTGACTGTATCTTTGAGTTCTACTTAATTATAAACATTTTGACTGACCTTATCAGATACAAAAGTTACATTTTTTGTTATATAGGTCTTGCTTTACTTTGGTCTTAACCATCCAGCAGAAAAATATAAAAATGAAGTATAAGAAGTAAAGCCATGTTGTTATATTGAGCTGTAGGGAACTCATGTCAACAACTTCTGACATTGCCAGTCAAGTGAAAGACCCAATACTATTATGGACTACTGGACTATTATGGAATATTTTGCTGAGTTAACACACCTATAATATTTAAATGATGGAACTAAACAAAAAAGGGGATACAGATGAATGAAAATTTTGTATCTGTGTATTCAAAATGTTTAGGATAGATATATAGTTACATTCTCTTAATTCAAGGAATAGAGGGATTTATTGTAATAGTGTTTGTAAATAGGATATCATGTCTGCATCTTGTACAGCAAATAACCACTAGGAAGAGAGTATGCAATGTGATAATTATTAGAACTGTCCTACCAATTTGATTTGAAACTATCTCATTGTTATTTATTTCTCAATATAATTATGGAAAAAGAAACATTTACCAGGCCTGTAGAAATTCAACTATCTCGTTCAGTACAAACCAAACAAGAATACCCCATTTCATTTCATTTTTTTCTCTAAACTTCACTAAACAGTGATAGCATTAAAAATAATTCTAGGAAGTGAGTGCAAGTAAGACATGGAGAAAAAGAAGAAACTGATCAAATATCTTTGCCAAAGTCATGGGCTGCCATCTCCCAACCTGGTGTAAGGTGAAACTGATGAATCATGTTTTCTAAGCATGACTGTGCGTTTTCACATTTCCAACTTGATACTGTCATACAGCCACGTGTAGTGGAACACACATCTGCAAATTCCAGTACTCTTGGAAGTTGAAGTAGGAGAATCACAATTTAATCCCAATGTGGACAACTTAGTGACTGGATGCAACTCAGTGTGAAAGTCCTGTGTTCATGCCTCAGTACCTCAGAGCAAAGGAGGAAAGAAAGGAAGTACAGGAAGAGAGAGAGTATCAAGAAAGAATAGAGAGGGAACGAGAGAGAGATCCCAGAATTTTCTATTATGTACCAATTGTCAGAAAACACATGCTGTCTACTGAAATTTATATATAGTGATAGCAGTTTCTCCCACTAAGCTCATTTTGAAAAGTCAATTGGTGACAAAAGTAAGGTTATGTTTTGATAACCTTCTACTAGTATTCAGTGAATTTTTATTCACTTAAAATTGCATGTGTAAATCGCAAATACCATGTCTGGACAATGTGTAAACCCAATGGCTTAAATAAACAATATTGAACATTGCTATTTTATATTGAAATTGCAAAATCTTTTGTGAGCATCATGCTTGAGAATGCTTTTCAAAAATTAAGTTCATTTTTTCCTACTACTGGTCCCAGCCCAGGCACAGTGTGGGTGAGAACCTCTTCCACCCACTTGGGATGCCTCTCAACACTCCTCAGCACATCCCCCACCCCGTCCACTGAATAGGAATTTCTGCCACATTTCTGGAGACCCTAGACCCAGTCCTATCTCAGGCCTGATGAGTGTGTGGGAGATCTTCCTGCTATCCTGTGCTGGCGGGAACTACTACTGGTCCCAGCATAGGCTCAGTGTAGGTGAGACCCTCTTCTACCCAATTGGGAAGCCCCCCACAACACCGCAGCCCCTCTCCCACCCCGCCTGCCCAGTAGGAACTTCTGCCGCATTCCAGGAAGACCAAGACCCAGTCATAGCCCAGGTCCGGTAAGTGTGTGGGACATCTGCCAACGACCCTGCACCAGCGGGAC
>NW_004525028.1:174646-175800 GCF_000260255.1 Octodon degus
TAGCCATTCTTTCTGGGGTGAGATGATATCTCAATGTGGTTTTAATTTGTATTTCACGAATGGCTAGTGATATGGAGCATTTTTTCATATACTTATTCGCTTCTTTAATTTCTTCCTCTGAGAAGTATGTGTTCATCTCGGATGCCCATTTCTGGATTGGGTCTTTAAATTTTGGGGCCCTAGTGTTTTTTTATAGATTCTAGAGAGCAGACCTTTGTCTGAGTACTTATTTGTCATGATTTTTTCCAAATTTATGGTTTGCCTTTTCACTTTGATGGTAATTTCTTTTGACGTGAAAAAACTTCTCAGTAAGAGCAGGTCCAAGTCGTTAATTCTTTCAACTGTTTCCTGTGCGATTTGAGTTTTGTCCATGAAATCTTTCCCTACCCCTATGTCTTGAAGAGTTCCTCCTACATTCTCTTCCAGTAGACTTAGTATCTCAGCTTTAATATTTAGATCTTAAATCCATTTGACTTTAGTTTCGTGCATTGTGATAGACCTGGGCCTTTTGAGTTTTCAGCATGTAGAGAGCCAATTTTTCCAGCACCATTTGTTAAAGAGGCTATCTTTCTTCCAGTGAGTATATTTGGCCCCTTTGTCAAAGATAAGGTGGCTGAGAGTGTTTGTAGGACCTTTACCATCTTCTAAAATATTCCAATGATCCTCAGGTCTATATCGATGCCAGTACCATGCTGATTTTATCACAGTAGCCTTGTAATATAATTTCAAGTCAGGAATTGTAATGCCTCTGGCCTTGGCTTTATTGCCCGGCATTGCTTTCCTGTGCTAGTTTATTTCTGGTTTCAGATAAATTTTAAGAATGATTTCTCTATATCTGTGAAGTATGTCGGTAGTAGTCTGATAGGGATTGCATTAAAACTTTTCAGCAATTTTGGGAGTATGGCCATCTTCACAATTTTGGTTCTTCCTTTCCAGGAAAATGGAATATTTTTCCATTTTCTGAAATCCTCTACGATCTCTTTTTTTCAGAGAACTGTAATTGTCCTTGAAAAGATCTTTGACTTTTTTAGTTAGATTAATTCCCAGGTATTTCATTTTCCTCGGTGCTATTGTAAAAGGTATTGTTTCTATCATTTCCCTGTCAGTGTGTTTGTTGTCTGTGTAGAGGAATGCTATTGAGTTTTGGGAATTGA
>NW_004525028.1:181687-184483 GCF_000260255.1 Octodon degus
AAGTGCAGAGGACACTAGCTCGGACAAAAACATGAATTAATAGCGTTGATAGTAAATAAGCAACAGCAGAAAGTTATAGAGGAACTCAGAGCGCAATTCTTTTCTGAAATAAAAAAAAGAATTCTCAGAACTTGTAGCATCTGAAGTAAAGAAGCAACTACAGGAACATAGGGTGAAAACCCAATCTGAAAAAAGCACTGCAGTTAAACAATTTATAACTGCTTCTAAAGAAGATATTGATAAAAAATAGAGGAGATTAGAAAAATGACGGATTCCTTGAAAGGTCAATACAGGAAAGAAATAGATTGCATGAAGCAGAGTGAGAGAGATATGGAGGAAATTAAAATCTCAAACACAACCTTGCAAAACTATTTACATGAAAGTGAAGACAGAGTTTCAGATCTTGAAGATGCTGGTGCAGGTAGTGAAAAGGTAAGAAAAGATCTCTTATAAACAACGAGGATGGAGGAAAGAATAATCCATCACCGGCAAGAAGATGCAAAGATGAACAATGTGAGACTAATAGGCATCAATGAGAAAGAAGGAGTCAATACAAGGGACATTAAAAAAATTTGGGCAGAAGTAATAGCAGAAAACTTCCGAAATATGAGGAAAAAATCCGACATTCAGAACGCCAAGTAACCTCAAACAATGAAAAACATATTGAGACAAAATAGTCAAGATCCCAGAAATTCAGCACAATAATAATATACTGAAAGCAGCTAGATAAAAGAAGTAGATCACATTGAGAAGAAAACCCATTAGAATTATGGCTGACTTCTCTTCACAAACCATGCAGGCAAGAAGAGCATGGAGCAGAGTACTTCAAGTTCTCTATGAAAACAAATTTCAGCCAAAAGTACCATACCCTGCAAAACTCTCTTTCAAGGTTGATGGAGAAATGAAATACTTTCATGACAAAGAACAGATAAAGAATTTCATGATGACAAATTCAACCCTAAACAGGCTACACAAAGATGTTCTAGAGAGGGACCAAAATGATGAGAACTCGAAGAATGAGATTTGAAGCAACTAAATAAATATGACAAGCAATTAAACACAGAAATAAAAGGAGTAAATAACAACACGCAAAAACATGTCAATCATAAGTCAGTACATCTCAATTCTAACCATCAATGTAAATGTACTCAATTCACCAATTAAGTGTGAAATAGACTGGCACAGTGGAATAGGAAACAAAATCCAACATTATGCTGTATACAAGAAACACATTTAACTCATAAAGACATTCATAGGCTGAAAGTCAAAGGATGGAACACAATACTACATGCCCCAGCACCTCAGAAAAAAGCAGGGGTAGCAATCCTATTCTCAGACAGTCTCAACTTCAAACCAACAATGATCAAGAGAAATAAAGAAGACCACTATATACTGGTTAGGGGAAAAATTTAAGAGGAAGTGGTAACATTCTTCAATATTTTTGAGCCAAAAAAGGGAGCACCCAAATATATAAAGCAAATCTTAATGGACTCGAAAAATCAAATATTTAATACCACAATTTTAACAGGAGACCTTAACACACAATTATCTCCAAAAGATAGGTCAAGCAGAAAAAATTTAGGAAACAAATAGCAGAACTGAACCACAACTTGAAACAAATGGACTTGGTGGACATATACAGAATTTTCCAACCAACCCAGCTGAATACATATTTTTCTGAGCTGCACAGGGTTCATTTTCTAAAATAGACCACATACTGATCCATAGGTCAAGCTTAAGTATATGGATGAAAAGAGAAATTATCCCATGGACATTATATGACTATACTGCAAGGAAACTGGAAATAAATGACAAAAGAAACCAGAAAAAATCCTTAAATACATGGAAATTAAATGAGACACTACTCAGCAACGAATGGGTCACAGATGAAATTAAACAAGAAATTCAACAATATCTACAATTCAATGAAAATTCAAGCACAACTTATCGGAATTTATGGGATACGATGAATGCAGTTCTCAGAGGGAAATTCATAGCTGTGGACTCACACATTAGGAAAACAGAATGAGAACAAATAACTACCGTAATGCTGCACCTTCAACAACTAGAAAAGGAAGAGCAAACAAAACCCAGATCCCAAAGACAGGAAGAAATCATAAAGATTAGAGCAGAAATTAATTCAATTGAGAGAAACAAAACCGTTCAATGAATTAATGAAGCAAAAACCTGGTTCTTTGAAAGATTAAATAAAATCGATAAGCCTCTGGCTAACCTCATGAAAGAGAGGAAAGAAAAAATTCAAATACAAGGAATAAGGAATGATCACCACAGAACCAGTGGAAATTCAGAAGATTTTCAATAGTTCTTTGGAGAATCTATACTCTCACAGAAGAGAAGACAAAGAAGAAATGGACAGATTTCTAGAAAGGTACAAATTACCACAACCAAATCAACAAGATATAACTACACTCAATAGCCATATAACAGCAAATGAAATACGAGATGCAATTAAAAAGCTACTGGAAAAAAAAGTCCAGGTCCGGATGAATTCACGACTGAAATCTACAAGACGTTTACGGAAGATGTTGTCCCAAACATCCTCAAACTCTTCCATGATTGAAAAGGAAGAAATCCTCCCAAAATCATTCCTGGAGGCAAGTATTATAATGATAACTATGCCAGGCAAAGGCACAAGTAATAAAGAAAACTACAGTCCGATCTCCCTAATGAACATAGATGCCAAAATCCTCAATAAAATACTAGCAAAAAGAATACAGCAAATCATCAAGAAGATCATACATCATGACCAGGTAGGATTCATCCCAGGGATGCAAG
>NW_004525028.1:184618-185484 GCF_000260255.1 Octodon degus
AATAAGAATAGGCAAAGAAGAAGTTAAATTATGCTTATTTGCAAATGACATGATACTTGACTTGGAAGACACAAAAAACTCCACCAAGAAGCTACTAGAATTAATACAGAAATTCAGTAGCATAGCAGATTATAAAGTCAATACCCAAAAGTCAGTAGCAATCCTCTACACAGACAACAAACACACTGAGATGGACATTATAGAAGCAATACCTATTACAATAGCAACGAGGCAAATGAAATACCTTAGAATTAATCTAACTAAAGAAGTCAAAGATATTTTCAAGGAAAATTAAAGTACTCTTATAGAAGAGATGGTAGAGGATTTCAGAAAATGACAAAATATTCCATGCTTCTTGATAGGAAGAACCAAAGTTGTGAAGATGGCCATACTCCAAAAATTGCTGTACAGAATTAATGCAATCCCTATCAGAATACCACGAACATTGCTCACAGAGCTAGAGAAATTGTTCCTAAAATCTATCTGGTACCAGAAAACACCTAGAATAGCAAAGGCAAGCCTGGGAAATAAAGACAAGGCAGGAGGTATTACAATTCCTGACTTGAAATTATACTACAAGGCTACTGTGAAAAAATGAGCATGGTACTGGCAACAGAAAGGACCTGTGGAACAATGAAATAGATTAGAAACCACTGAAGCCCCTGGGAACACAATCACCCACCTTACCTTTGACAAAGTGGCCAAACATACTAACTGGAAGAATGATAGCCTCTTTAACAAATGGTGCAGGAAAAACTCGCTCTCTACATGCCAAAAACTCAAACATGACCCAGGTCTATCACCATGCGCTAAACTAAAGTCAAAATGGATCAAAGATCTAAACATTAAAGCAGAGATATTAAATC
>NW_004525028.1:186524-194336 GCF_000260255.1 Octodon degus
ACCACTAAGAAGAATATTTGCAGTGTGTTATTTGTTGAAACTGTACTTCCCATTTGATTTGAAACTCTCTCCTTGCTACTTGTTTATTAATAAAATTTTCAAATATTAAGAAAAGAAAGCAAGAGACAGGAAAAGTAATATTGTGTGAGGTTTCTGCTTCAAGGTTGTATATGGTGAGATTTTTGGACTTATGTGCAAACATGAGAAGTATATAATACTTTATCCTACTTTTAAAATATAATCTAATTTAAAAAAAAAAAAGAAATCTCATTGGCTCCTACAGATCCTGCATCTGCACGTGCCCAGGTGTGCTTGGGTCCGTACAGCCAGGCTGCTATGCAGCTGCACTGGGAGGTGTGGTCTGTGGGCTTCCCTTCTGCTGGCCTGGATGCACTAGCTATAAAGGCAGTGGCCATTATGGTTTGGATCGCAGATGTCCCCAAAGACTAGTGTGTTCCAGGTTTGGCCTCCAGGGCAGCAATGCTCAAAGGTGCAGCTTTAGAAAGTTCTTGGACTACAAGTGCTCTGACCTTATCAGTGGGTAAATTCACAGACAGACCCATAGTCTGTTGGAGTTACTGTGAATTGATGGAAACTTAAGAGCTGGTTTTAGCTGAGAGAGTGAACATGGTCTTTTCCCAGCCACTCCTCCCTGGCTGTTTCCCCTTCATGCCGTGCTTCCTGGCTGTCATGAGGTGAGCAGCTCTTTCCTTCACTGTGCCTTCTGCCCCTTGTGCTTCTGGTCACCATGGCCCACAGCAAGGGAGCCAGCTAAGGAAGGAAGCCTCTGAGGTCCCAAGCCAGGACAAACATCCCTCCTTTAGGTTGTTATTCTCACCAATGGAAACTCTCAGGGGCTCTCAGCAGGATCCTCACCTACACCCTGGCCATCTCTTCTGTTTCTCCAGGATCCTCCACTTGGATTCGCAAATCATGGAGAGGAGCTTCCTTTGGCTTTTGTTGTGGCTACTTTTATGATCTGCAGAGCCCTTTGTCTTCCTTGAGGCCCTGGACCTGACCACCCCTACTGACCTTCTGCTCCCTAACACTGCCCTTCCTCAGGTGGGAGGACCCTCTGTCACCTGTCTCTTCCTCCTTCAGGTGGGAGGGTCCTGCTACCTAGTTGCTGAGGATGTCTGCAGATTTGTCTTTTCCACTCTCTCAAGTGTTCTATTGAGTGAAAGGAGTTTGGAAGATAAATCAATTGCTGAGCTACTATGGCCTATTATGTCATTTAAAGCTCATGACTTTTATAACAACTTCTGACAGTTGCCAGTTCTGCTGATAAGCCACTACTACTATGGACTATTGGACTATACTGGGTTATTTTGCTGAATTCAAGTATCTACAGTCTTTCTTTCTTTCCTTTTTTTTTTTTTTTTCAGAACCAGGGATTGAACTCAGGCTTTTGTGCTTGCCAGAGAAGCGCTTATTCCACTGAGCCATCTTCCTGGCCCCCTACATTCTTTAGACTGGCTTCAAGTCTGTAAAGGTCCTTTAAAGACTTCTCCAAATACAGCTTCTCTAGCTGCAATGGAACACCCATCTCTGACAAAATGAAACAAAAAAAGAGGGATGTAAATAAAGAACCATTTTGTAGAGAAAAAAATATGTATATACAAGATAGGATAAATAGACAGCTACTTTCTCCTAGTTCAATGAGAAGAAAGTTTTGTACTAAGAGTGTTTAGACAAGATATCATGTCTACATCTCGTCCTCTGAATAACTACTATGAAGACAACAGTATGCAATGTATTAATTATTGTAACTCTCCCGCTAACCTGCTTTGAAACTGTTCCATTGCTATTTTATCATTTTTTCTCATTAAAATGAATAAAAGATTAAAAAAAGAAAAAAATAAATTAAAAAAAAAGAATCTGGGGAGACAGCTCAGTGGAATAAGCGCTTGCCTGGCAAGTGCAGGGTCCTGAGTTCAGTCCCCGGTTTTGAAAAAGACAATATATATTATTCTCAGGAACTAAACCTTTCATAAATTGGTAAAAAAATTTAAAGATTTTAGAATTTTTAGTCTATATATAGTAGAATGTTTTGTAAACAGTACTTTATAAAAATCTGTTATAATCCATAGATGTGCTTGTGTGTGTGTGTGTGTGTGTGTGTGTGCGCGCGCGCACAAGTGCTCATAGTCATCACTTATCCCTTTAAATTCAGCAAATGAAGACCAATCACTTTGTAAAAGACAAAATGTTTATATATCTGATATCAGCTACTTTTTTCTGCTGTGTGAGGTGTTGTACAGTGAGTCTTGGTGGGGAACACAATATAGTACTTCCTCACCCCAACCCAGTATACAATATCGTGAAGATTATACCATTTAAGATGGTCAAGTGCACAGGAGAGCATTTATAAAACCATGATCTGTTAAAATATGTCAAAAGCAAATGACCTAATGAAATTACTCTAGTGGACAGAGCAGGATTTCTTCAGGAAACATTGTAGCACTTGAACATCTAGCAGACAAACTAAGTGTGACAGTTAAGAATCAATCATTAGCAAAATACTGCTAGAAAATAATTGTAACTTAAAGGTATAATACTGTGCTGGGGAGATAGCTTGGCAGTCTGAGCACCTGTCTGACAAGTTCAAGGTCCCAAATTCAATCCCTGGTACCACATGCCATGCCATCCCTGTGAGCCCCAGTGTGCCTTGTGTGTTTTCCCATGCCTATAATCTCAGTGCTGGGGAATCTGAGACGAGAGGAATAGTGAATCCAAGCTGCTCAGTACGACCATGTACTAAAAAATAAATAATATTTTAAAAGTTGAAAATAAGAAACGCAGAACACTTTTCCTCCAAAACTCCGTACAGTCAACTGCCATACCAGTGAAACATTTTTAGAAACTTGGTGACCTTCAGTATGTCTAAAAATGGGCAGAAAACTTAAGAGAGTCAATACTATTAATGTGCTAGAGCTCTGGTGCCTTGCCTCTATTTTTGCCTAGCATTCATATTTCCCGGTAGTGCCTCCATCCTTGTTTCTTTTTCACCTCACTATCAAGTCCTGATTGTGGTATATATTGGCCTCATTGGTGCACAAATGCACCTGTAAGTACCTGAGATTCACTGATGATTTCTTGTGTCCACATAAGTGGTTCTCATATTTTGATATTTTTGACACTAATGAGAACCAAAAGTTAGACAACGAACTGGTACTGCACAGGATTAAGAGTGCCAATCAAAATTGTTTTTAATGCACACACTAAGAAAATGGAACTTTGGACCTCAGAAATTCATATACTTTCTTACCAGTTTGCACAATTTGAGACGACTGATTTTATATTATCTTAATCATTCAGATTCACACAATGGAAGGTTTTGGTGGAAGAAAATTTTAACTGCTTTCTTCTACTTTTGCAAGTAAGATTTTGCCTCTTTAAGAAATTATAATTATATCTCTCTAAATGGATATGCTGTAAAACAGGGTATGTCAACCACAGTAACACTATTTATATCCAGAGCTTGGTAATTTCTTGTTGTGGGTGGCTGAACTATGCATTATAAGATGTATCCTACTGAACACTATTTCTGGCTTCTACCCAATAGATGCCTCTTTGCAACTGGCCAAATACAGCCGCTAAATTGTCACTTATTCCTTGGGGAACAAATCTCCCCAGGATGAGAAACACTGATATACAAGTGCAGGATTGTAACATGTGCATGTACAGTAAATAGCCAGAAGATAATTCAATGTTGTATAAATTAGCAATAATAATACATTCTTGTTTCTCTATTACTATTTCCTTCAAAATATACTTTGAACTTTCTCTCCTAGTGCATATACTTTGGAAATTCTTTGAAATGCAATACGTTCAATTATTCATCTTTGATTTGCATTTTTTCTCTCCCCTTTCCTTAATTGAAAGACCATTGTAATAGAGCTGATTGGCTGGAATGTGTATGGGATAGAACAACTACAAATGCAAATAACCCTTCTAGATTAGTGGAGTTCAAACATTAATGTGCATAATTTGTACAAGTAGAGACTTGTTAATAAGTAGATTCTGATCTCAGTGTTTGAAGTGGAGCCTGAGGGTCTGCATTTCTAATACTCCAATGTATGAGCCAAGCACATATTGACAGTAGCAAGGTTCAAATATAAGTAGTTAAAATATTAAACCTCATTCCAAACACACTGAATAAAAATATTCATTTTAATAAGTTTCTCTTGATTTCTATGTGCAATATAATAAAAATCAATTTACACTGGACTCTAACAATGAATTAAAATTAGCTTGAAAATTTTTCATTTTATTGTCATAAGAACACTTAAAATAAAATGTAACCCCTTATGAAATTTGAAATGTAAATATACTGTTGTTCATTATAGGAATAACGTACACCAAAACCATAGAACTTTTAATCTTACTTGCCTGAAACTTTATGCTTGTTGAAAAACTCCCCATATTTCCCATTCTCCAGCATCTGATAACCATTCCAGTCCATGATTTTAGATGGGTCACATAAATAAACTAATATGGTGCCTCTCTGTAACTGTTTTATTTCACTTAGCTTAATGTCCTCAAGGTCCATCCACACTATCTTATACTGTGGAATTCATGCCTGCCTGCCTTCTTTTATCAATGTCTTCCTTAGAA
The DNA here is from genome assembly GCF_000260255.1 of Octodon degus. Classification (NCBI taxonomy): domain Eukaryota; kingdom Metazoa; phylum Chordata; class Mammalia; order Rodentia; family Octodontidae; genus Octodon; species Octodon degus. The sequence continues at coordinate 191,142 of NW_004525028.1, forward strand.
GCAGTTATTAATTCTTTCACTGCAGTGTTTTCTTCAGATTGGATTTCCTCCTTATGTTTCTGTAGTTGATTCTTTACTTCAGATGCTATGAGTTCAGAGAATTCTTTTCTTATTTCAGAAGGTTCCGCTCTGAGTTCCTCTATAACTTTCTGCTGTTGCTCATTTACTTTCGACACTATTAATTTGTACATTTGAGTTGAGCTAGTGTCCTCTGCACTTGTTCTGGGTGGGCATTGGGTTTCCCCCATATATTTCTGCATTTGATTCTTTAGTGCAGATGCTATTAATTCAGGGATTTGTTTTTTCATTCCTGATCTGAGTTCCTCTACACTGTTCTGCAGTTTTTTCTTAATTTCAGAAGCTGTTGATTCATTGCTTTCAGCTGTGTGATTACCAATTTGTTCTGTGTTCAAGTGTCCTCTGCAGTTATTATGGGTGGGCTTGGGTCTGAGATTGCATTTTGCTCTTTCTCATTGTGATTTTGTGTAGCACTGTCTTCAGAACTTTGTTGTAGAGTTTTGGTGCAGTTATAACGTTAGCACCTACTGGAATTCAGGTGCAGATCTACAATTTTGGATTCATCCTGCTGTGCCTGGCTTGGGTCTGGCTGCTGTGCTCAGCTCCTTCCTGCTGCAGCCCTTGGGAGTGAACCTGTTGTGCTTCTCTGGCAAGATGTTCTGCTCCTGGACTAGCTGAGTGGCTTTGTCCTCTACTCTCTCTGCAGGGATTGCAGCTGAAGGGTTACACCCCAAGCCTGTATACCAGGCCTGAGCTGAGTCTGGAAGCGATATGGTGGAGTAGGGGGGAGAGGAAGCTCTCCCACACACTTCCCGGGCCTGGGTTAGGGTCGAATCTGGGGGTCCCCAGAATGTGGCAGAAATTCTCACTGGGCGGGAGGGGTGGAGGTGTGCTGCAGAGTGGTGGGGGGGGGTCCCAAGATGATAGAAGTAGGTCTTGCCCATGCTCCGCCGGGGCTGGGTCCAGCAGGTCCCGCTGGTGCAGGGTAGCTGGAAGATTTCCCACACACTTACCGGGCCTGGGATAGGACTGGTTCTGGGAATCTACAGAACATAGCAGAAATTCTCACTAGGTGGGTGGGGTGGTGGGTTGTTGCGTAGAAGGGGCTTCCAAGAGGGTGAAAGAGGGTCTCACCCACCCTGCGCCTGGGCTGGGACCAGTAGTAGGTCCCGCCAGTGCAGGGTAGCTGGAAGCTCTCCCACACACTCACTGGGCCTGGGCTAGAACTGGGTTTGGGGGTTCCCGGAACACAGAAGAAATTCCTACTGGGCAGACAGGGTGAGGGAGGTACTGCGGAGTGGTAGTGGTGTCCCAAGAGGGTGGCAGAGGTTCTCACCCACGCTGCGCTTGGGCTCGGACGGTCAGGTCCCTCTGGCGCAGGGTAGCAGGAAGGTGCTTTCTTTTAAAGATGAACAACATTCTACTCCATATACACTTTGAATGTAGCAAATTATTTCAATCTGATTTAGAATGTTTTCTTATCTTAACTATTGTGACTAGAGCTACAGTAAACATGGGGATGAATATCACAATGGGATTTCAACAAATTAGGCATAGACGAAATTTAATACAATTAAAATGATATATGTAGAACTTAAACCTAACTTTATGCTTAATGATAAAAATCTGAAGGTTTTTATCTAAGGCTAGGAGTAAGGAAAGGATATCTACTTACAGCCTTTCTACTCAACATAGTGTCAGATATACTAGGCAGAGCATTTAAGCAGGAGAGAAAAAAGGAAAGGATAAAATAGAGCTGTCCCTTTTTGCAGATGACATCATCATCATCTATATAGAACATTTTATGGTTCTGCCAAAAATATAATGAGTGGGATAAAACAAATGTATAAAAATGAGTTGTATTTATATACATTATGAATTATACAAAGCAAATTAGAAAGCTTATACTATTTAAGTGGCATGTAGCTAGAACTAAAATAGATATAATTTTAAAAATAAAACATGTAGCTATAACTTAATCAAGGACATGGAAGATTTTTACACTGAAAATCATAAAATATTCATTGAAAAATTGGAGTTAATTCAACCAAGTGAAACCTGTTTTGTTTTCACAGATTGTAAAAATTAATTTAAAATATTTATACTGTCAAAGTAATCTACAGATACAAAGCAATCCATATCAAAATAGCAAAGACATTTAGTTACAGAAATAGAAGTAAATTCTAAAATTCACATGGAATCATAATAATCACCAGACATCAAAATTATTTTTACTTATAGCTTTATTATTTATGTAATGCAATATCTCAATTCTATACATGTATAGAATGAGTCACGATAACATCTTGGTAATTATCACTTCCATTACCTAAAATATTCTTATTTCTATATGTTGGGAACCTTTAAACTCTTCTTCAGTTATTTTGAAATGGATAATTATTTTATACTAAATTTGCCCTTTTGTGTTAAAGAACATTAAAACTACTTCCTTCTTGTCTTTTGATACTCACTCTTCACCCTTTTCTTATCCTTGTCTTCTTTACCTATCCTATCCTATCCTATAGATCTCTTCTCTCTACTTCTCTCTGATCAACACATTTAGCTTCCACAAATGAGAACTTGAGGTCTTTTTTTTTTGTTTCTGGCTTATTTCACTTAGCATGATGTCCTCCAATTCTGTCCTTGCTGTTGTATATGAGAATTTCCCTCTTTTTGCAGGCACAATGAAATTCTAATGTGTACCTAAACATTTTCTATAAATTACTTCACATATTGATAGATCATTAAGTTGACGTTCTGTATTGACTAATTTTAATAATCTTGTATCTGAAAATGCAGAATTCTCTTTAGTATAAAGATTTCCTTTCCTTTAGTTATATACCCAGTGATGCAATTGCTGGCTCATGTGGTAGGTTTATTTTAAGTTTTTGAAAACTCTCCATACTGTTTTCCATAATGGAAGTACTAATTTACATTTCCTGTCAAGGTTCATCATTATTCACATCCTCATCAGCATTTCTATTTTTTTTTCTTTTGTTGATAATTAGCATTTTAACTGTGGGGGCATGTTATCTCATTGTAGCTTGACTTGGGTTTACATGATAATTAGTGATGATGTCTATTTGTAAAAGAAAAGTCATATTGTATGTACTGGAGAGATAGTTCAGTGGCATAAGTGCCTGCCTGTCAAGTACAAAGTTCTGAGTTCAATCCCCA
>NW_004525028.1:202276-210473 GCF_000260255.1 Octodon degus
GTAGCAGGAAACTCTCCGCACACTCACTGGACCTGGGCTAGGACTCAATCCGTAACTTTTAAAACCTTAGTAGAATTGAAACATACTGTTGTTACTTATGGCCCTACTGCTCCCTTTCCCTTGACTTTAGTGGAAATGCTAGGACAGCAAACTATGGCCCCAAATGATTAGAAAGGAATAGCTAGGACATGTTTGAACCCAGGAGATTATTTATTGTAGAAAGGAAATTTTTGTGAATATTACATGAAACAGGGAGCTTGAAATGCATTTCACAACATGGATGTTAGAAAAGATTTGCTAATAGGGAAGGGTGCTTTTGGTAGCATAAAGAATTAACTGACCTTTGCATTCCAGCTTTATGAGCAAACAAAGATAACTGTGATTAGGAGCTGGAGGGAACTCCCTTGTAAGAGTGAAACATCTCTTAACTTGGATTCATTAGTCAAGGTTCTGATGAAAATTTCCAATATTTCGTTCCACATTTATTAGAAGCTACAGAAAATTATCAGTGACACAGAAGCTGGAAAACTTATAGTTCAAGAGTTGATCTTTGAAAATGTGAGTAAGTGGTGTAAAGGGGCTTTAAAAGCCCATAAAATGCAAACTATACTGCCTGAGATGAATCAGATTTGTGCAAATATTGGCTCCTCATATATACAGGGTACTGTCTTGGCAGCAGCTATTACTCAGGCTATCTATCCATAGCCCCCCCAAAAAGGAAAAAATTAGGCCATTTGTTTGTGTTGTGGGGATGAGGGACATATAACCCAACATTTTTCTGGTGCACCAAAGACAATGCAGCCTTTATCTGTCTCCTCAATAAAACCTTCTAGTCCATGTACTAGATGTAGATGAGGATACCATTAGGCAAGTGACTGTAAATCTAAAACTGATGTGGAAGGATGACCTATTCAGGGAAACTTCCAGTGGGCACCCCCCTTGGCCCCATCAAACAATGGGGGCACTTTCTCCTTCCCCCCTCACAAGCATCTTTGGCCTTTGGGGGGTGACAATCAATAGTGGAGGCTTGGACCTCAGTTCCTTCTCCAGACTCCTATTGACTCCTGCCATTTGGCCCCGAATTATTCCTACTGAAGTCTATGGACCTATGCTTCAGGTTACAGTGGGACTCTTGTTAGGCCTCATCAGTTTCATTTTAAAAGATCTTCAAGTTTTGCATGGTATTATTGATGCTGATTATGTGAGAGAAATCACAGTTATTATTCAGTCTACTCAAACCGTTGGTCAAATCACTCCAGCTACTCCTGTTCCTCAATTGCTTAGTTTTCCCTTGGAAAACATTGCGGGTTTATTTTTTATTTTATTTTTAATTTTTATTTTTTTGTATTTTAGGGAAGGGTCTACAAGGTATTCAAGGTCTCACTACTAGATTGGACTCATAGTGATCTGCCTGTTTATAGCCTCCCAACAGCTGGGATTGCAGGTGCATGACACCACACTGGGTCTCAATCTCTTTCTCAGTGTGCCCCTGAGTATTAAACCCCCTGTCCCTGTGCCTGCTTGCAGGCATTTTAACTTGTTGAGCTATTTGGCAGGCCCTTCCCTTGGAAAATTTTAGGAGAATGATAAGTAAGGAAAAACATTTCAAGGGTTTTAGGTCTATTAATACTTAATGGATTCAGCAAATTGAACAAAATTGTCCAGAGATGGAGTTTACTATGGAATGAAAAACATTTAAAGGTCTATTGGACATGATTGCAGATGTTTCAGTTATAACTTAGCATCAATGGCATGGAGCATGGCCTCTGGATGTGGCCACTACAGCTTTACAAGGGATAGGCAAAGTTTCTTACTCTAGCAGAAGTGCTAAGTTTCTAAATTGGAGGGATGAAGAAGGCCATTGTGGATATTTTTCTCCTTATATCCTCCCCCATGTCCAGGTTAATCTATGGAGTCATGTCATTTTATAGGATATGGGAGCATTTTTCGCCAGTCCTAATTCCTTGGTGGCTCATCAGATGTTACAGCAAGGTTTCCTTCCCAATCAAAGGCTTGGTACAAATTCCCAAGGGAGAAAAGAACCTTTTCTAGTTGCTCCTAATAGGGACCATTTTGGCATAGGCTACTCATCCTCACATTTTCAGGTGGGGCCTTGAACACTTCTACCACACAGATGGCATCCAAGATAACATGGATGTCTAATGACACTATATGGGTTGATCAGTGGCCCCTAGCTCAGGAGAAGGTTGGTAGCAGCTCATACACTGGTTGATAAACAAGTGATTGTGGGGCACCTCGAACACACCAATAGAGCTAGGAATACCCTGAATTTTGTAATAAAAAACATTGGGAAATGGAGAATGCTATAGGATTTATGGGCAGTCAATTGCACCATGGAACCTATGTGAGCATTGCAATAGAGATTGTTCAGTCCGATAGATATTTCTTTAAATTTTTCTCTTATGATGATTGATTTAAAAGGCTCTTCTCTATCCCTCTCCATCTTGAATGAAAAAAAAAAACATTTTGGTATTAGTTTAACCTCTTTTAATAATCAGGCCCCTATGTGCCATTTTCAGTGGTGCTATCTACTGCAAAGTATTGCAAATAGTCCAACCCTGTGCCAAGAGTTTGTGGCTGCAGCCATTCAGTAAGTGAAGGCATATTCATCCACATACATTATCCATTATATAGATGACACACTCTTGGCACATGAATTTCCATTCATGTTAGATCAAATGTTTATTCAATTAGATGATGCCCTCTGCATGCAGGTCTAGTAATTGATACTGAAAAGTTGCAAACTATGGGACCCTTTTCATATTTGGGACACCTTATTCAACAGAGGCATATATCCATGCATTTTTTTTTGTTGCTTTCATCATTTATTTCCACGTTCATTGCACTGTGGTCAGATAATATACATGAAATAATTTCTTCTTTTTTGCATATACTTAAGCATGACCTATGGACCAGTATGTGGTCTATTTTAGAAAATGACCCATATGCATCTGAAAAAAAATGTGTATTCAGCTGTGGTTGAGTGGAACGTTCTGTATAAGTCTATTATGGCCATTTGTTCCAAGTTCTAGTTCAGTTCTGCTACTTCTTTGCCAATTATTTTTCTGCTTGACCTGTCTTTTTGGAATAATAGGGTGTTAAAGTCTCAAGTTAAGATTGCAATAGCAGGTATTAGATTTGCCATGTAAAATAAGATTTGTTTTATAGAGCTGGGTGTTCCCGTGTTTGATGCATATGTATTCATGGGTGTTGCCTCTTCCTTTAGAATTTTTCCCCTAACCAGTATGTAGTAGTCTTCTTTATGTTTTTGATCATTTTTGGTTGAAAAATTGAGACTGTCTTCTAACATGAATGTTGCCACTAATATTCTCTGAAGTGCAGGAGTGTGTAACATTATTTTCCATCCTTTGACTTTCAGCCTATGAATTTCTTTATTAGGTAAGTATGTCTCTTTTTTTCAATTTTTGCTTTTATTTATTATTCTCCATAATTTTATTGAGAAACAAATAGCAATGAGACAATTTTAAAACAAATTGGAAGGACACTTTCAATAATTAACACATTGCATACTCTCTTCCTAGTTTTTAATTGCTGTACAACATACAAGCATGATATCAAATTTACAAACATTATTAAAACAAATCCCACTATTCATTAAGAGAATGTAACTACATATCTATCCTAAAAATTTTGGTACACAGATGAAAAATGGACATTCATCTGTACCCACTTTTTTGTTTAGTTTCATTATTTGAATATTATACGTGTGTTAACTGAGCAAAATATATAAAGGAGTCCAGTAGTCCATAATAGTATTGAGTCTTCCACTTCACTGCCAATGTCAGAAAGTGTTGACCTGAGTCCCCTACAGCACAACATAACACCATGGCTTTACTTCTTATACTTCGTTTTTATACTTTTCTGCTGGATGGTTAAGATAAGAAAAGGAAGACCTATGAAAAACAGTTGAAGCTTTGAGTCAGATAAGGTCAGTGAAATCCCTTCAGGATTTTTCCTGAGATCCGGTACATCAGATTGTAGATCTTTTGTCACTGTCAGCCAGGAGGATAAGTCATAGTCATTGCTTGACCGATGTGCTCTCTGTGAAAGTCTGAGAGAAAGTCTGCTCTCCATGTGGCTCTCCTTATACACACTCTACATCATTGATCACTTTGGCCCCACACTTCCTGATTAGGAAATTTGGGACACTATGGAGTTACATGACATTATAGTACAAGTTCTCATATGTCCTGAGTCTTTTTTTTTTTTTCAGAACCAGGGATTGAACTCAGGCCCTTGTGCTTGCCAGGGAAGCACTTATTCCATTGAGCTATCTCCCCGGCCCCCTGTCCTGAGTCTTAATTGACCTTGGAAGGCTAGGGCCAAAATGTTGGCTTTCCTTGTGACCCTGTGTTTTCTTGCAGACCCTAATTTTTGTCTGCAAATTTAGGTTATTAACCTTCCAGAAGAGAAGCTTATTGTTATTATAATACAACCTAGGCTGTTAAGCTTAACCACACTATCAGTCTGCATATAAAACATCTTAGACATAACATGGAACAGGTACTTTTCATCAACTATTAATATGTTGAACATTAAGTCCTTACACAATATGATAAAAAAATTAAAAATTAAAATATATTTTGAAAATAATCATAAGGAATTATATAATTGTTTATACATATGGGTCTGTTTTGTTTCACCTATGAGTATATCTTCAAGTGGCATCCATTTCAATATAAATGTTTCGAGTTTATCATTCTTTATAGCTGAATATTAATCCATTGTATAAAATACCACATCTTTTTCATCCATCCCTCAGGTGATAGAAATCTTGTTTGTTTCCAAGATTTGGCTATAACAAATTTTGCTGCTATAAACATAAGCACACATATATCACTATGACATGATATTTTCAGATCCTCCGGGAAAAATCTCAGTAGATGATTAAATGGGATTTCCAGTCCAAGTTTTCTAATGAGTCTCCACACTGACATCCAGAACAGTTGCACCGGTCTACATTACCACCAGCAGCGGAGAAGAGATTCTTTTTCCCCACATCCTCACCAACATTTGTTGTTGGTTGATATTTTTTATGATAGCCATCCTTTCAGGGGTGAGATGATATCTTATTGATGTTTTAATTTGCATTTCACGGATGGCTAGTAATGTGGAACAGTTTTTCATATATTTATTCACTTCTTTAATTTCATCCTCAGAGAAGTGCGTGTTCATCTTGGATGCCCATTCTTAGAATGGGTCATTAAATTTTAAGGTCCTAGTGTTTTTAGTTCTTCATAAATTCTAGAGAACAGACTTTTGTCTGAGTACTTATTAGTCATGATACTTTCCAAATTTGTGGATTGTCTTTTTACTTTGTTGGTAATGTCTTTTGATGTGAAAAAACTCCTCAATAAGAGCAGGTTTCAGTTGTTAGTTCTTTAATGTGTTTTCCGTGAAATTTGATTTTTGTTCATAAACTCTCTGCTTACACCTATATCTTCATGAGTTTCTCCTACTTTCTCTTCCAGGAGATTTAGTGTCTCTGTTTTAATGTTTAGATCTTTAATCCATTTTCACTTTAGCTTAGTGCATAGTGATAGACCTGGGTCAACTTTTAGTTTTTGGCATGTAGAGAGCGAGTTTTTCCAGCACCATTTGTTAAAGAGGCTATCTTTCTTCCAGTGTATATGTTTGGCAGTTTTGTCAAAGATAAAGTGGCTGAGTGTGTTCTTAGAGGCTTCAGTGAATTCAAATATATTGCATTGATGCTCAGGTCTATTTCATTGCCAGTACAATGCTGATTTTATCACAGTAGCCTTGTAGTATAACTTCAAGTCAGGAATTTTAATGTCTCCTGCCTTGTCTTTATTACCCAGGCTTGCCTTTGCTTTTCTAGGTCTTTTCTGGTTCCAATAAGGTTTTAGGATTAATTTACCTACCCATGTGTGTTATGTGGTTGATAGTTTGATAAGGATTGCATTAAAACTGTACAGCAGTTTTGGAAGAATGTCCTCTTCACAATGTTGTTTCTTCCTATCCAGGAGCATGGAATATCATTCCATTTTCTGAAATCCTTTACAATCTCTTTTTGCAGAGTACTTTAATTTTGCTTGAAAACATCTTTGACTTCTTTAGTTAGATTAATTCCAAGGAATTTCATTTTCCTGGGTGCTATTGTAAAAGGTATTGTTTCTATAATTTCCCTCTCAGTGAGTTTGTTATCTTTGGAGATGAACACTATTGACTTTTGGGTATTGACTTTATAACCTGCTATACTACTGAATTTCTGTATTAATTCTAGTAGGTTCTTGGTGGAGCTTTTTGGGTCTTCCAAGTAAAGTTTCATGTCGTCTGCAAATAATGGCATTTTAACTTCTTCTTTATCTATTCTTATTCTATTTATTTGTTTCTCTTGTCTAAATGCTCTAGCTAATGATTCCACAACTATATTGAAAAGGAGTGGTGGTAGAGGACATCCTTGTCTTATACCAGATCTAAGAGTAAAAGATTTCAGATTTTCCCCATTTAGATTTATGCTAGTCATTGGGTTTTCATAAATGGCTTTTACCAGATTGAAGTAGAGGCCATCTATTCCAATTTTCTGTAGGTCTTTGAGCATGAATGAGTGTTGAACTTTGTCAAAAGCCTTTTCTGCATCAATGGATATGATAATGTGGATTTTAGATTTCACTCTAATGATATAGTGTATTACATTTATAGATGTTGAACCATCCTTGCATCACTGATATGAATCCTACATGTTCGTGGTGTATGATTTTCTGGATGATATGCTGTATTCTATTTACTAGGATATTATTGATGATTTTGTCATCTATGTTCATGAATGAGTTTGGCCTGTAGTTATTTTTCTTAGTTGCATCTTTCCCTGGTTTTGGAATCATTATAGTACTTGCCTCCTGGAATGAATTTTTGAGAATTACTTCCTTTTCAATTTCTTTGAAGAGTTTGAGAAGTATACAGATTTCATCTTCTGTAAATTTCTTGTACAATTAAGCTGTGAATCAATCCAGACCTGGACTTTTCTTTGTCAGTAGGGTTTTAGTAAATTTTATACTTCAGTGGCTTATTTAGGGCTATTGAGAGTGATTATATCTTGTTGATTCAGTTGTGCTAATTTGTACCTTTCTTGGAGTTTGTCCAATTATTCTGTGTCTTATATTCTGAGAGACTAAAGATTCTCAAGGAAGCTATTGACAATCTTCTGAATTTCCACTTGGTCTGTGGTAATTATCCCCTTTTCATTCCTTATTGCTTGTGATTAATTTTTTTCTTTCCTCTTTTTGATGACGTTAGCTACTGACCATGCAATTTTATTTAATCTTTCAAAGAACCAATGTTTTGCTTCGTTAATTCTTTCAACTGTTTTCTTCATCTCAATTGAATTAATTCCTGCTTTAATCTTTATAATTTCTTCCCGTCTTTAGGCTCTGGGTTTGGTTTTCTTTTCCTTTTCTAGTTGTTGAAGGTGCAGGATTAGGGTGTATATTTGTTCCCGTTTTGTTTTCCTAATAAGTGAATTCACAGCCTTGAATTTCTCTCTGATAACTGCTTTCATGGTATCCTATAAATTCCGATAAGTTGTACTTGAATTTTCATTGAATTTTAGATATTGTTGAATTTCTTGTTTAATTTCATCTGTTACCCATGGGTTGTCCAGTAGGTTGTCATTTATTTTCCATGCATTTAGGGGATTTTTCTAGTTTCTTTTGTCGTTTATTTCTATTTTCATTGCACTGTGGTCAGATAATGTGCATGGGATAATTTCTGTTTTCTTGCATATACTTAAGCATGACCTACGTACCCGTATGTGGTCTAATTTAGAAAATGAACTGTGTGAAGCTGAGAAAAATGAGTATTCAGCTATGTTTTAGTGGAACTCTCTGCATATGTCCACCAATTTCACTTGTTTCAAGCTCTGTTTCAGTTCTGTTATTTCTTTGCCATTTTTTGTCTGTTTGATCTATCTTTTTTGGGATAAGGGGGTGTTGAGATCTTCTGTTAAGATTGTGGGATTGGATATTAGATTTTTCATGTGCATTAAGACTTTTTTCAGTGCAGCTGATAAAGGTTCTACAATCTGAGGTACAGGATCTCACGACAAATCCTGAGGGCATTTCACTGACCTTCTCAGACCAAAAAGCTACAACTCTTGTTGCATAGGTCCTGCTTTACCTTGGTCTTAACCATCCAG
>NW_004525028.1:211505-220773 GCF_000260255.1 Octodon degus
TTGAGTCCATTTACATTGATGATTATAATTGAGATGTACTGAGTTATGATTGACATATTATATTCCTGTTGTCCTTTACTCCTTTTTCTCCTGTGTTTAATTGCTTGCCCTATTTAGTTGGTTGCTTCTGATCTTATTTGTGGAGCTCTGATCATTTTGGTCCCTCTCTAGAACGTCTTTAAGGAACCTGTGTAGTGTTGATTTTGTTATCATGAAATTCTTTAGTTGTTCTTTGTCATGAAAGTATTTCACAGCCCCATCACACTTGAAAGACAGTGTTGCAGGGTATAGTACTCTGGGCTGAAATTTATTTTCATAGAGGACTTGAAGTACTCTGCTCCATGCTCTTTTTGCCTTCCTGGTTTGTGAAGAGAAGTTTGCTGTAATTCTAGTGGGTTTTCCTTTGACTGTCATCTGCTTATTTTCTCTAGCAGCTTTCAGTATATTATTCTTGTGCTGAATTTGTGGGATCTTGACTGTTATATATCTCGGTATGTTTTTAATTGGATTGAGGTTACTTGGCATTCTGTATGCTTCGGTTACCTGAATGTCAAATTATTTCCTCATATTTGGGATTTTTTCTATTAATTATACCCATATTTTTTTAACATCGTTTGCATTGACTTCTTCTTTCTCATTGATGCCTATTATTCTCACATTGTTCTTCTTTGCATCATCTTGCAGTTGATGGATAATTTTTTCCTGCATCTTATTTGTTTTTAGGAGATCCTTTCTTACCTTTTCACTCGCTGCCCCAGTTTATTCAAGGTGTGAAACTCTGTCTTCCCTTTCACTTAAACGATTTTCCAAGCTTATGGTTAAGATATTAATTTCTTCTATATCTCTTTGACTCTGCTTTGTGCGATGTATTTCTTTCCTGTTTTGCTCATTCAAGGATTCCTTCATTTTTCTAATCTCCTCTATTTTTTTATCAATGTCTTCTTTAGAAGCAGTTATTAATTCTTTTATTGCAGTGTTTTTTTTTCAGATTTGGTTTCGTCCCTAGGTTTCTGTAGTTCATTCTTTACTTCAGTTGCTATGAGTGCAGAGAATTCTTTTTTTATTTTGAAAAGAATTCGACTGTGATTTCCTCCATGAATTTCTGCTGTTGCTTATTTAATATCGACGCTATTAATTCATATATTTTAGCAGAGCTAGTGTCCTCTGCACTTGTTCTGGGTGGGCATTCTGTTTTCTCCATATGTTTCTGCATTTGATTCTTTATTGCAAATGCGATTTATTCAGGGAATTCTTTTCTCATTTCCAACCTGAGGTCCTCTATACCTTTCTGCAGTGGTTTATTTCAGAAGCCTTTGATTCATTGCTTTCATCTGTGTAAGTCCCAATTTGTTCTGTGTTAGTGTCCTGTGCATTTGTTATGGGTGGGCTTGGTGTCTTAGATTGCATTTTGCTCCTTCTCCTTGTCTTTTTGTGTAGCACTGTCTTCTGACCATTTTTGTAGATCTTTGGTGCATTTATAATCTTGGCACCTACTGGAGTTCAGGTGCAAATCTACAAAGGTTGGATTTATCCACTTGTGCCTGGCTTGGGTATGCCTTTTGTGCTCAGGTCCTTCCTGCTGCCACCCTTGGGAGTGATCCTGTTGTGTCCATCTGGCAAGATGTTCTTCTCCTGGACTAGCTTGGGGGTTCTGTCCCCTACTCTCTCTACATGGATTGCAGCTTCATGTTTTCACCTCATGCCTGTCTGCCAGTCCTGAGCTGAGTTTGGTGGGGACAATTTGAGTAACAGGGAGAGGAAGCTCTGCCACACACTCATAGGGCCTGGCCTAGGACTGGATGTTGGTGTCCCTACAATAAGTCAGAAATTCCTACTCGGCAGGCGGAGGGGTGCTGCGGAGTGGTGGGGCACTTCCCAAGGGGATGGAAGAGGGTGTCATCCACATTACACTTGGTCTTGCTCCGGCAGGTCCCGCTAGTGCAGGTTAGCCAGAAGCTCTCCCACGCTCATCGGGCCTGGGCTAGGACTGGATCCAGGTGTCCATAGAATGTGGCAGAAATTCTCACACGATGTGTGGAATGGGGGTGTGCTCTGGTGTGTTGGCGGGGCTCCCAAGTGGTTGGAAGAGGGTGTCTCTCATGCTGCACCTTGGCTTTTACCACCAGGTCCCGCCTGTGCTGTGTAGTGGAATTGTGTTTCTTGTACACAGCTTATTGTTGGATTTTTCTTAATAATCCCCTGTGCTAGTCTATGTCTTTTAATTGGCAAATGAGTCCATTTACATTGATGGCTATAATTGAAATGTATTGACTTAACATTGACATGTTATTTTCCTGCTGTTGTTTACCCCTTTTCTCCTATGCTTAATTGTTTTCCCTATTTGGCGGGTTTTTCCATTCTTATCTGTGGAGTTTTGGTCTTTTTTGTCCCTCTCTACAACATCTTTCAGGACTCTGTGTAGGTTTGGCTTTGTCCTCATGAAATTCTTTTGTTGTTCTTTGTCATGGAAGAATTTCACTTCTCCATCAAACTTGAAAGAGAGTTTTGCAGGATATAGTAGTCTGGCCTGGAATTTATTTTCATAGACAATTTGAAGTACTCTGCTCCATGTTCTACTTGACTACATAATTTGTTAAGAGAAGTCAGCCATTATTCTGATAGATTTTTCTTAAATGTGATGTGTTTCTTTTGACTATCAGCTGTTAGTATATTGTTCTTTTACTGGATTTCTAGGATCTTGATTATTATATATCTGGGAAGGCTTTTAATTGGGTTGTTGTTATTTGGAGTTTTATATGTTTAGATACCTGAATGTCAGTGTTTTTCCCCATATTTGGGTAGTTTTCTGCTATTACTTCTTCCCACATTCGTATTGACTCCTTCTTTTCCATTGATGCCTCTTAGTCTCACGTTGTTCATCTTTGCATGTTCTTGCAGATATTGAATTATTTTTTGTTGCATCCTAGCTTTTTTTAAGAGCACTTTTCTTACCTTTTCACTAGCTGCAATGTGTCATCCAGATCTGAAACTGTATTTTCAGTTTCATTAAGATGGTTTTGCAAGATTGTAGTTGTGATTTTAATTTCCTCTATATCTCTTTGACTCTTCATGTGACCTATTCCATTCCTATAATGTTCATTGAAGGATTCCGTCATTTTTCTATTATCCTGTAAATTTTTATCAGTGTCATCTTTCAAGCAGTTATTAATTCTTTTATTATAGTTTACCTTTCTTTTTATACTTCAGAAATTACTTCTAAACTGATTTTCTCTATACCTTTCTGAAGTCGTTTTTTTTTTAGTTCAGACACTATTAATTCAGAGATTTCTTTTTTATTTCAGAGGTTATTTCTGATCTGATATCCTCTATACTTTTCTGTAGTTGTTTCTTTATATGAGACACTATTAATTCAGACATTTCAACTGTGTGAATCCCAATGTCTTCCGTGCTAGTGTCTCCTGCATTTGTTCTTGGTGAGTTCTAGGCCTGAGATTGCATATTGACCCTTCCCTTTGTCATTTTGTAGAGCACTGTCCTCTGGCCTTTCTTGTAGAGCTTTCATACAGTTATAAACTTAGCACCTAATGAAATTCTTACCCAAGAGAAATGATATGGTTAATGCAGTTATAGATTTGTATTTAGAGAACTACTATTGGGAACAGTAATAATGGGTAGTGATATTTAACATTTGACAAACTTTTGTAACTAACATGTTTGTATTTTTGACAGTAAAAGCAAACATTATGTTTGTATAGCTAAGCAGAGTTTAAATTGCGAATTTGTTTTTAAGTTAGTTCACCAAAGTTCTGTCTGTTCAACTCCTCTCCATGTAGCTGGGGTCTTCCAGGCAGACTAGTTCACCCAGGTTGCCTTTTGTCTCCTGTCTCAGTAAGGGAGAAAGAGGGATTATGCTGTCATGGATCTGGGTCTGGCAAAGTATCTCAGCTTACTGGGTCTGGAACTATGTAGTTTGAACTTGTTAAAATGTGCCTGGCTTTGGTATTTTCATTGTGCTCAGCTTCTTCCTGCTGCAGCCTGTGGAAGTTAACCTGCTGTGCCTCTCTGGCCAGATGTTCTGCTCTTGGATTAGCTGGGTGGTTCTGGTGCCTTGCCTCTCTGCAGGGACTTCAGCTGCAGTTTCACAGCAGGCCTACATGCCTGGCATGGGCTGTGTTTGGAAGGGTCCTGAGAGCAAGGTCGAAAGGCTCAATTGCATCCTGGGTCTAGGCTTGGTCTAGAGGGTTCCGCCGGGTGCAGGGGAGCACAAGCTCTCCCACAGACATGCCAGGCATGGGCTCCGTCTCCAGTTAGGTCTCTCTCTCTCTCTTTCTCTCTCTCTCTCTCTCTCTCTCTCTCTCTTGAATTTTAGGGAAGGGTCTACAGGGTATTCAAGGTGTCACTACTAGATGGAACTCATAGTGATCTGCCTGTTTACATTCTCCCTGGAGCTATGATTACAGGTGTGCACCACCATGCCCAGTCTCAATAGCTTTCTTAGTATGCCCCGGGGGCGGAGGCTTCACTTCAGCCCTGGGAATTGAACCCATGGTCTCTGTGCCTGCTTGCAGGTGTTTTAATCCACTGAGCTATTTGGTCCTCCCTTATATTTCTTTATATGAGAAGTTTCCATGCATTCAAACTTCAGGATATTGATTTCTTTTTTTTTTTTCTTTTCTGGGTGGAACCTGGGATTGAACTCAGGCCCTTGCGCTTGCCAGGGAAGCGCTTATTCTACTGAACCATCTCCATGGCCCCTTGATTTCTTATATAGTCTAGAAATTACCCTTTTGTTCAAGGAGTAGCTTTTAAAATTGCCTTTTTCCTGTTATGTAGGGTGTCTCTTAACTCTGTTGATTGATTTTTTTGTACAGATGCTTTTTAATTTGGTGTGATTCCATTTATTGATTATTGGTATTATTTCTTATGTAATGTGTGTTTTATTCAGAATGTCTTGGTCTACATCTAAGTCTTAAAGAGTTTTATCTCCTTTGTCTTTCAGAAGATTCAGTATTCCTGTCCTGCTTTTTAGATCTTTGATTCATTTTGATTTTAGTTAAGTGAATAGTGAGGGAGAAGGTTCTAGATTCAACGTTTGGCATATTCATAGCCAGTTTTCCTCTCACCATTTGTTAGAAACTATCTCTTGACAGGAGAATGGGTTTGGCCCTTTCGTTCAAGATAGCATAGGCAGAGTGTGCCTGGATTTGTTTCATGATTTTCTATTGTGTCTATATTTGGAGGAAATTGCAAAAATGATCAAAGGAGTATGGAATATATTTGTGTCTGTGACTGAGTCAATCAGAAATGATATATTGGAATCATAGGTATAAGTGAAGATGAAATACAAATTGTCCCCTCTCTTAAAATTAGCAGGGACCATGAGACCTTCCCTCTGAAGCAGTATGTGCAAGGAAGATGGAAATTGTGCAAATCTGTTTTTTTTCTTTTTGCGGAACCAGGGATTGAACTCAGGCCCTTGTGCTTGCCAGGCAAGCACAATTGGGTAATTTTTCAAAAAATGGAACTGATACATAGACTTCACATTAAATGAACCACGAAAGCTCCCTAAAACTCTGTGTCCTCTTCTAGTATATATTCTCAGCCATCTTGTCTATTTAAAAAAAAAAAGATGTATAAGGACCAGCAAGATAGCTCAGTGGACTAAGCACCTGCTTAGGCAAACACAGAGAACTGTGGTTCAATCACCAGTACACATGCTGTTCTAGCCCTGCCCCTGGGTAGACTGAGCTGGCCACTGAGACTGGGTGTGGTGGTGCAAACCTGTAATTCCAGTGTTGGGGAGGCTGAAATCAGAAGGATCACTATGAGTCTTAGCTGCATAGTGAGACCTTGTAACAATTACATAAAAATATGTATAAAGATGCTCTCATAATTCACCAACTCTTTAAATATAAATCAGGAATAGCACTTTCTCTAATGTCTCCATATAATGAGAGAAGTTAATCATGAGATGATAAAAGCAGTAAAGAGATTAAGGATATGAATGAAATGAGAACAGATGAGTGATGTAGAAAGACTATGCCTCAGAAAAGAAAGCAAACTTTGTGGTCCTGTGTCCTTTAACAACACGTTCAGTTCTGAGAAAAATACAATTAAGCAATTTCCTAGTTGTGTAAACAATATAGAGTGTACTTTTGGAAACTAAGGTTTAGGGCTATGATATTACTTGGTGACATAACAGGAAATTATTCTTGTATGTGTAGTCCACTGTTAATCAAAATGTCTTTGGCATGTGACTCTGTGTGTGTGTGTGTGTGTGTGTGTGTGTGTGTTTGTGTGTGAATCCACATGCAGAAGATTAAATCTAGACCGTATTTATCACCATGTACTAAACAAAAAGCAAAATGGAGCAAAGTTTTAAATGTTTAAAGAGAAACAATACACTAGAATATAAATCAAGACAACTTTTGCAGAAACAGGCATAGACAATGATTTTCTGAACAGAATCTAAATGGAACAAGAAGTGATAATGAAAAAGAGCACATGGAATCACAGCAAATTCAAATTCTTCTATACAATGAAGGAAACAATTAACAGGGTGAAGAGACCATCTTCAGAATTATAAAATATTCTAGCTGTTCCATGTAGAGAGAACTAATACCAAGAATATACAAATAACTCAATAAAAGCAGATTCTTCAAAATAAATGACACATTCAAAACATGGGTAGCAAGAATAAACACATTTCTCAGAAAAAATGGAAAAGGTGAAAAAATACAGTAAGTACAATGTTGATTTGATCAGACCTCATATACATGCTTCAAAGTATCACCCCATATCTAATTATTATGTACAATTAAAATAAATAATTAATACAAATAATTCTACAGTGAACTTGTTTTTGTTCATGAGCATATTTATTACCTATGCACGAATTTTTCTAGTGGACAAGAGTATCCTTTTCTCTGGATATGGTGCAAAATATTGAACTAGCTATTCAAGATAATTGGTTGGAATATTGAAAGTTAAATACATAGTCAATTAATTTAATGAATAATTACCATTAGCATTTTTCTTTCAATGAGAACAGCTTTCCTGGCAATGGTATAAAGAGTATTCCTAGATATCTCAGCCAGAGAAACATAGTAATAAAATCTGAAACATTTAAATATTTTTAAAATGTAAATTATATATTCAGTGAGAATTTGAGGCCTTATACATTCATTTTATTGAAAATTAAATTACGATTTAAAACTCTGATTGCAATTCTACTATATTGATATTTTAGTCTATGTAGTCCAGTATTCTTCATTTAAATATGAAATTCTTGATATTTTCCATGGGTTCATTGGGGCTAAGATTATTTAATCAGTTCTTTGTTCATGAATAATCACTCATCTAATTTATGATATTTATGCTATATTTTTATGCATGATATTCAAATCTATCTTGTTTTTTATTGTTAAATTTATTGAGAAACAGACAGCAATGAGACAGTTTCAAAACCGATTAGTAGGACAGTTTCAATAACTAATACATCACATATTGTTATCTTCTTAGTGGTTATTCATACTACAAGATGCAGACATGATATCCTGTCTAAATACTATTAGTACAAATCATTCTCTTTGAATTAAGAAAAAATAGCTGCATATCTATCCTATTTTTATAGATACAAAATGGTCCTTCCTTTGTGTACCCTTTTTTGTATAGTTTTTTTAAAGATGGATATTCCATTGCCATTTAAATATTGTAGGTGCGAGAATTCAGGAAAATAATCCAAACTTTTCCAGTGGTCCTTAATAGTAGTGGGTTATCCATAGAACTGGCAATGTCAGAAGTTGTTGACTTGAGCTTTTCATAGCTCAGCATATTAATATGACTTTATTTTTATACCTCGTTTTTATACTTTTCTACTGAATTGTTAAGACCAAGATAAAGCAAGACCTATACAACAAGAAATGTATCTTTTGCATCTGATAAGGTCAGTCACATCCCCTCAGGATTTATCCTGTAACCCTGTACTGCAGTTTACACATCGTTTGTCAGTGTCAGTCATGTGGATGAGCCATGGCCATTGCTTGACCAATTTGCTCTCTGTGAAAGCCTGAGAGAATATTTTCTCTCCCTGTGACGCTTCTTAGGAACACTCTACATCATTGATCATATTGCTCTGTGGCCCCATAATCTCGTTGAACAGAAAATTTGGGACACAGCTGAGTTACATGATGTTAGAGTATAAGTTTTCCTATATCCTGAGTCTTCACTGACCTTGAAAGACTAGGGCCAAAATATTGGCTGTCCTTGCAACCCTTCTTTTTCTCTAATTTTTGGTCTGTAAACTTAGGTTGTTAACCCTCCAGAGGAGAAACTTATTATTACCCTACAACATATGCAGTTGGGTTTAACCTCAGGATCTGTCTGAATATCATACATCTTCGGCATAACTTGGATCAGGTATCAAGTATACTTTGTAATGTTGTTATATTCCAAAAACACAATGATTTGCAAATTGTGTAATCATAGCCCTTTCCTCCTGTTTGTGTCCGGGCCTGTACATCTTACTCATGATTTTCAGCTTCTTAACTAATCATACAATTCCTTCCTTCCTTATATACTTGAAATACTCCAGCTTGTGCCACTCATAGCTGCATCATGCCTTAATTTCTGCTGTGTTGCAAACTACACCACCAGTTTTTGGTATGTTCATTGGGAAGACCAGTGCATGAAGAGGTGATAAAGATGAAGAAAATGAAATTGACTCAGCAAAGTTCATCTCTCTGATCGCCAATACATTAGTTTTTTTTTTTTGCCTGTGCCACAATTCCATTATGATTGCCATAGACTTTCTTGCCTAGTCATTCCTCTGTACTAGATACATTTATTTCAGTGTTTTCTATATCATTAAGTACATTTAATTTCGTGCTTTCTCTAATAATTAATCCATCTAATTCATGTGTATTTCATCTTTAATTGTCTCTTGGAAAACAAGCTTCAGTAGAAAATATGGGAAGCTATAATTCCCTTAAGAAATACAAGAGAACACTGTTAGATTTTCTGTACATTCTATAGCACTTCACCTATTATGATGAGAAAACATGAAACTTTCACATTTTCAACACTGTTAGAAATGTACCTTAAAGCTCAAAGTTTTGACAAGTTCTGAGTGTCAAAGAAACCCAAATAAAGAAAAGATGTAATTTTGCTGGTTTATTAATTCTTTGTCCATTGCATGTGTGAAATATTTTTTGGAGCTGTCTTTATATTTTACTATTCAGAAGATCTTTCTTTCTTTCTTTCTTTCTTTCTTTCTTTCTTTCTTTCTTTCTTTCTTTCTTTCTTTCTT
>NW_004525028.1:221104-235780 GCF_000260255.1 Octodon degus
AAGCACATAATGCTTACATTCCTCAGGGGCAACAGTGTGAATTTCTCTGCAACTACCAAGTGTCAATATCTATTTGATTTGATTCAGAAGACAAAAGATTGCTGACTCCAAGAAGCCAAAATATCTTGAAGATGGAAAGTTCTGCCAGTTCAAGTAGAGATGGGTACTATATGGGAAAATGAGGAAGCTCCCTAGGGCATAATCAGATAAAAGTTAAGAATTCAGCAAAACTGTTACTATGCCTTCCTTACCTGAATTGCTACCTAAAACAAATGCTCAATTCAGTGGAGTTTCATGTCTTTGCTGCTCCTCAATGAATTGGGACATTTGAATCAGTCTGTCAGTTCACTCCATTCCAGTGAAGACCTTTGGCTGCCTGACAATGTTATTCTATGTGCCTCACATCTTCACTTATCTCCCTAACAGGGTTTGTGGGCCTGAATCTGTCAGAATTGCTCTATGTAGATACCACATTTTTATTGTGTTTTTTCAATCTTTCCATCTCTTGGTCCCCTTCCCTTTTGTGAAAGACTTATCTCCTGGCTTCTTGTTATCTGTCTGTCATCTATCTGTCTGTCTATCTATCTATCTATCTATCTATCTATCTATCTATCTATAATCTAACTATCTGTCTAGATTTTCCACATAAGATTAATTATGTGCTATATAAGCTTGTATATTTGACTTAATATAATGATCTCGAGGGCACCCACTTTCATATAAATGATTCATGTTTAGCATTCTTTTTGGAAGAGCAGTAGTAGTCCATTATTCCATTATGTATAAATTCCACATTTCAGTTATACATTCAATTTGTTAGTGGGCACATATATATGATCCCAAAGATTCAGGAGGGAGGGCAGAGAAGAGAGAGGATTAATAAAAGATGTGTCATGTATATGTACTAACTGATGATTAATGCAATCATTATCTATTAAAACATGTAGCAAGGGCTGGCCAAATAGCTCAGCGGATTAAAGAAACTGCAAGTAGGCTCAGGGGATGGGGTTTCAATTTGCAGGCCTGCCGTGGCAGACTGAGACAGCAATCGAGACTGGGTGTGGTGGTGCATGCCTGTAATCCCAGTTCTTGGGAGGGTGTAATCAGGCGGATCACTATGAGCCTGATCTAGTAGTGAGACCCTGAACACCCTGTAAACCTTTCTCTAAAAAATTGCAGAAAGAAAAAAAAAAGAAAAGAAAAGAAACTGAGACCCAGAGCGCAGGCCTGGCGTGTAAGTGAGACAACCCGGGGCCGCCGGATTCCAAATAGACCCAGAGCACATATGCAGCATGTGAGTGAGATGACCCGGAGTCAGCGGATCCTGAAGCGACCTGGAGCACAGGGCTGGCATGTGAGTGAGAATGCCTGGGGCCACCAGATCCTGAATAGACCCAGAGTGCAAGCCTAGTGTGCAACCTGTCAGCAGAATTCCCTGAAAAGTGGCTAGAAGCAAGACCCACTCAGCTGATTCAGGAGCAGAACATCTTGCTAGAGTGACACAAAGGGCTCAACTCCAACAGCTGCAGCTGGAAGAAGTGGAGCACAGCAGCCAGACCCCAGCCAGATCCAAGCAACACCCACCTGGAGGGATCTAAACTTAGTAGATCCAGACAAGGTGCTAAGAAAATAACTCTATCTAAGCTCTACACCAAAAGTCAGAAGACAGTGGTATACAAAATCACAAAGAGAAGGAGCAAAATGCAGTCTCAGGCCCCAGGATCACCCATTACAAATGCAGAAGACACTAGCATAGAGGAAACTGGAAATCACACAACCGATATCTCTGAAATAATAGTGTTGGAAGTAAAGAAACAACTGCAGAAAGGTATAGAAGAAATCAGATCAGAAATAATTTCTGAACTAAAAAATTTAGTAATAACTATAATCAAAGAAGAACTAAGTGCTTCTAAAGAATACACTGATAAAAAAATAGAGGAGAATATAAAAATGATGGAACCCCTGAATAAAGAATTTAGGAAAGATATAGAATCTATGAAACAGGTTCAAAGTGATATACAGGAAATTAAAAACTCAACCACAAGCTGGCAAAACCGTTTCATGAAAGTGAAAATAGACTTTCTGACCTGAAAGACACCATTGAGGCTAGTGAAAAAGTAAGAAAAGATCTCTTAAAAACAAGTAGGATGCCCGAAAAAACAATTCAATACCTGCAAGATGATGCAAAGATGAAAAATATGAGACTAATAGGCATCAATGAGAAGGAAGGAGTCAATACAAATGACATAAAAAGAATATGGGCAGAAGTAATAGTAGAAAACTTCCCAAATATGGGCCATCAATCTGACATTCACGTAACCAAAGCATATAGAACTCCAAATAACATCACCTCAATTAAAACCACACCCAAGCATGTAATAATCAAGATCCTAGAAATTCAGCACAGGAAGAGTATACTAAAAACTGCTAAAGAAAAGAAACTAATTACATTTAAAGGAAAATCCATCAGAATAACGGCAAATTTCTCTTCACAAACCATCAAGTCAAGAAGAGCATGGAGCAAAGTACTTCAAGACTTGCAAGAAAACAAATTCCAACCTAGACTGATATACCCTGCAAAACTCTCTTTCAAGATTAATGGAGAAGTTAAATACTTCCATGACAAAGAACAACTGAAGAATTTCATGATAACAAAGCCAAGTCTACACAGACTACTAAATGATATAGAGAGAAAGCAAATTGATCACACCCCATGAATGAGAATGGAAACAACTCAACAAATAGGGCAAACAATTAAACACAGGAGAATAAGAGGTATACAATAGTAATCTTTCAGTTGTTCTTTTGTGTTCAGCAACAAAATATTTCCATCAGCACACTCTACAAATGGACTTCTCTTCCACCTATGGGTCATGATTCCATTTGAGTCTACAGAGTGGATTTCAAAGAAATAGCTGTAGCTCAGTCCCACAAATGACACATGGCTAACAGTAGCTATAAAATCTGTTGGTATATTCCAAAAAGATTTAAAGGTGGCATATTACAGTGACACATGCATATCAGTATTAATATTTGGGCAAAATTCAGCATCCAATTTATAGAAACAGTTTAGATGTCCATCAACATATCAATGGACAAAGAAAATAAATAAATTAATTGACTATTACTTTAATAGTTATTAATATTAATTATTAAATTAATAATTAATTATTTGAATCATTTAGCTCATATATATCATAAAGAAGGATAAATTTGATTCATTTTTAGGAAAATGCATGAATCTTCAGAAATAGGGAAGGAGATCTAGGGAATGATAGAGAGATGAGGGCACCGAGAATAAGGGAATGAAAAATGAACAGGATAATATTACATGTGCTAATTTCCAAAAACCAAATGTAACTAATATATTTCACAAATGTATACTAATAAAAGGATAAAAAGAATGCTTAAGTAAGACCAATTTGAAAATCTAAATCAGTGTTACAATTCTGTTTACAAATTAACTTCTATAAACATCTATTTATGGTATTTAAAAATACGTTTGAACTTATTTACTTAACATTTTATTTTTACACTGAATATGTTATCCTTAATTTTTCTCTTTCCATAAATTAGTACTTCTTTTTAATATTGACATATTGGCCTATATGTCAATAAATAGATGAATGAATAAAGAAAAGTGTGAATACCTAGGTGTACTGGTGCATTCCTTTAATCCCAGCACTCTGAAGGCTACAGCAGGAAGATTGCTGAGTTCTCAGGCAGCCTGGCCTAAAAAGTGAGTTCAAGACCATCCTGAACTGAATAGTGAGACCATAACTCAGAAAAAAGAAATAGAGAAAGAAAAGAAAGTATTATTTATACACAATGGTGAAGTGCTATGCCAGATAGATGCACTCAAGTCTTTCATAGGAAAATCAATCCATTCAGACACCATAATATTAAGTAAAATAATTCAGACATGTAAGCTTAAACAATACATGGCTTCTCTTATATGAAACATTCAAAATATAAATAAAGTCCAAAATAAAAGAAGGACAGTAGGAAATGGCAAAGTAGATCTTTAGCATATGGGAAAGGAACCAAAAAATTAAGGAGTGAGGAAGGGAATGAGGGAGAAGGGAAATGAGATAAAACAGAGAATTGGAAGTGTGATGCTGTAAGGCTCGAGTCGCCGCGAAGGAAGACCCCAAGAGTCGGTCTCTCATGCAAATCACAAAGGGGAAGCTTTATTTTCTACCTATACGTAGGGCGGTCTGCACACGCAGGAGCAGAGCGTGCCTCTAGTGAAACAGGCATAGTTTTTTAAAGGCAAAAACCACAAAATGGGGGAGGGAGCAAGCATGTTACAGAAGCAAATCGCATTGGTTAGTGTAGGTTGACCTTTACAATAATTGGTGAGTTACAATACCGGATGACCAAATGGAGTAAGTCTGGGGGTAGCTGAGGGGACTAACCTTGTGGTTGTCATGTTCCGAGAACATTTTTATGATATCGAGGCATTGTGACCTGGGACATCCTGTTGTTATGGCTTTCAATAGTGAGGCCTTGGGTTTGGAAATGTATGTCTCTTGCAAGAATTTAAACAAGGGGAGGGCCAAGGGCACCTTCTTGGCTGACTCAGTTGTTTTTCAAGTAATGGGACCCCATCCAAGGTTTTCTTATGTCCTCTTTGTTTTAGGAACATGGATTGCTCAAGCTCTAGGGCCGTAAACCAGTGAGTGGGTCCTTTTAATTGAAACACATTTATCTATTTATTTATATATGTGATCTTAAAATTATTTGGGCTTTACAATGCACATGCATCAACTCACTGTGAGGAATGTAATCATTGCATAGTACAAACCAATACAAAGTATATACAGTATATGTGAATATCTTGTTTAATTTTCACTTACTGAACAGGCAAAATAACCAACGCTCAAAATTAAGGAAGGAAAGGTTTATTAAGCTCAGATTCAGTGGAAGTTTCAGTCCATACTCAGTTGGATACAAGGAAGAGTGGCACATGGCAAAGAGCAGGTGGTGGTGGTGGTGAAAAAAAGTAAAACATCAAGAGCAAAAAGGCAAGAGCAGGGGCAGCAGCAGAGGCAGGAAGCAAGGCTCTCTCCCTTCCTTATATTGCATTCAGGCTATCTGTGAGTGCAGAACTACTCCCATAATCCCAGCATCATTTACCATCATAACCTTAGCATTAGATCATGAATTAATCACAAACTCTGGAAGTCTAACCAAGTGACTTCTAAAGGACTTGGGGGAGACAAGTAGACCCAAACCACAACAGTTTATATATCTGAAGCATCCAAGAGATACAGGAGAGAGGATTTGAAATCATTGAGATAAGTGTTTGAAATAGCTACATTCTTAAAAATAGTGACTTTTTCTGGGCCAAACAGACAACCTAAATTTGAGCAACCATCCTGTACAAGGGGTTTTACCCACAGCTTCATTTAATCTGCAATATATTTGAGCAATTAAAAATATTATGTACATGTGTTTATGGACAAATAACAAGCAAAAAAAATAACAAGTAGATATAATTGATGCAAAACAAAATATTTAAGGATGAAGAGGAAGAAAACTGACTCTCCAAAACTATCAGAAAATTTAGTAATTTGGAAAAATATCAATTATAGATTTTTGTTTCCATTTATTCAGATACAGAAAGAAAGACCTGAGGATCTAAACCAGAATCAGTGTGTTTTTAAATCCCCTGAACTATTGGGTTCTAAACTGTCATCTGGAAATTAACCAGGACTGGGGTCACGTTTACCATGTCTTGGAGAGCTTGTGATTTTTTGAAATGAAAAAAACATTGATGAAATTCCCTGAGTTGTTACTCTTATCTGACATTTAGAATAAGTTGATTCTGTTTTCATAATGAGTGTATGTAATTATAGTAGATGCAAATTTCTTGGAAATTATTAAGGAAAATAAATTATTCTGAACTTTAAAAATTACTAGTGAAAGGAAATATCAGGTAGAAGATCCACTTATGAAGAATAATTACTTCAAATCTTTTCCTTGGCAATTATTCACATAAACTTCTCATTATCAACTGGCAAAGTAGAGGTAACAAAATTCGTATGTCAAAAGTCATTATGCCAAACAATACATATTCCAAACAAATTCTACTAAGAAGGTCCTTTTTCTGCATAATACAAGAATTATGCTTCAATTTATGAAATGTAACAATTTTGTTTCATTGTGTTATTTGCAATAAGCCAAGTATTATATTCAATTTTTACTAATACTAATAGAATAACATGAAAAATAATTTTCTTTGTTAAGTAGGCTCTCATGATCTTCTATATGATTTGTTTTATAAAATTTAATATAATTTTCCTATCAAGTGTTAATAACTCGCTGCCCTAATTTTGACATTATTAAATTTATTTCTTTACATTACATTTTTAAAATTTTCTTATAGCAGGAGAAAATATAGTACAATACCTTGCAAGTAGACTGCAAGTAAAAGAAACAATATAAATCATAAAACAAAAATTAAATTTAAAAAAATTCAGAAAATTAATCAAATATTAATTAAAAAGCAAATGGTTCAAAATAATATTTGAAAATTAAAATTAAATTATGAGTCCAACTAAGTGGCCAGAATATAGTGTTTCATATGTATGAATCTGTGATCAATTCAGAGTACTTACACAGTATTTGATTAGATTAATATATACAAAAATATTAACTTAGGAAAATTTTTCATGATAGTACAGAAGTACTAAGAATAACACACAACACAAATAGTGGAATGAAAAATATAGGACCAGCACTTTTGAGAGTTTAGGGATAGGATATTGCACAAAGTTTCAGTATGTGGTGGATGTGGACAGTGTCCATGACATTTACTGGTGGCCAGGTGCCACTTGTGAGACTGAACAACTGCTATTTCCTTGACATCCACCCTGTAGACACAGACAGAATCATGACCCATAGTGTGCAGAAGTCCATTTGTAGAGTATGCTGATGGAAATATTTTGCTGTTGTACACAAAAGAATAATTGAAAGACTGCTGTTGTATACCTCTTTTTATCCTGTTTAATTGTTTGTTCTATTTAGTGGGTTCTTTTCGTTCTCATTCCTGGAGGTGTGGTAATTTATATCACTCTCTAGAATATCTTTGAGTAGTCTCTGTAGGGTTAGCATTATCATCATGAAATTCTTAGGTTTTTTGTCATGGAAGTATTTCACCTCTCCCTTAAAATTAAAAGAGAGTTTTGCATGGCATATCAGTCTGGGTTTGAATTTGTTTTCTTAAAATCTAGACGTACTTTGCTCCATTCTCTTCTTGACCTGATTGTTTGAAAAGAGAAATCTGTCATGATTCTGATGGGTTTTGTTTAAATATGATCTGTTTCTTTTTTCTAGTTTCCTTTTTGAAAATTATTTATTGAGAAAGAAATAGCAATGAGACAGTTTCAAAACAGGTCGCAATAATTAATACATTATATATAGTTGTCTTCATAATAGTTATTCATAGTAAAAGATGAAGACATTATATCTGGTCTAAATACTATTCATACAAATCTTAATTCTCATTGAACTAAGAGAAAGTAGCTATATATTTATCCTTACTATTTTGTATACAGATTGCTCAGCATATTATTATGTTTTATTTTTTATACCTCTTGTTTATACTTTTCTGCTGGATGGTTAAGACCAAGATAAAGCAACACCTATATAACAAAAATTATAACTTTTGTATCTGACAAGATACGTCAAATAACCTCAGGATTTACCCTGAAATCTTGTAGATGAGTTTCTAGATCTTTGGTCATTGCAAGCCATGCTGATTACCACAGCCACTGCTTGACCAATTTTTTCACTGTGAAAACCTGAGAAAAAGTTTTCTCTCCAGGCGACTATCCTTAGGCACACTTTACATTGTCAATCACTTTCCTCTGTGGCCCCATAATCTCCGTGATTAGAAAATTTGTGACACTACTGAATTACAGGATGTTACAGTACAGGTTCTCTTATGTCCTGGGTCCACACTGAACTTTAAGGGCTAGGACCAAAATGTTGGCTATCCCTGTAGCCCTTCTTTTTCTCTAATTTTTTGGTCTGCCAAGTTATGTTGTTAACCCTCTAGAAGAGATGCTTAATGATATTATTTCCTTTTAGCATAGACAGTTGAGCCTAACACTATTATCTAACTGAATATAAAATGCTTTAAACATAACATGAAAAAGGTATTTTCCAACAATCGTTCATATGATAAACTTTAAATCCCTGAAACATTTGAAAAAAATAAATAAAAGAATAAAAAATAAATATTTACACAATTTTTGCACAGAAATTTAGAAATCTAACCATATACAAGTTTGTAGCAGTATAGTCCTATGACATTTTTTTCTTGTCTTTTGTTTTCTTTTATTACCTTTTTTTTAAACAAAGACTTAGTTGAGAGAGAGTATAGTAGTGATTGATATGATATTATAAGCTGTACACATTTAGAAGACCAGAATGACAGCCATTCTAAGCATGGCTTTAATATTACACATTGCTATCCTCAGTGCAGTTGCTTAGTTCACAGGTATCGACATACATAATTAGTCAGGGTGAGAATCCTCCCAATTAACTGCTGGTTTCAAAAACCTCATGGAGATTGTTAGCGCTATTCCATTAAACATCCTGTGTATATAAATGCATGCTTTTGCTCCTCCCATATTTCTTAGCTTTTCTCTTTGCCCTTTCCTCATTGTTGAATCCTTAAATTCTTACTTTCTGTTTAGTTGTGTTATACATTTCATACTTTATTTCTTCTTTTGAGTTATTAAACTAGGGAGAGTACACGACATTTACACATGTTGGTCTGGTTCATTTCATTTGTAAGTATACCTTCAAGATTCATCCACATATATGGGAAGGCTTCGAGTTTAACATTCTTTAGAGATGAGAAATAAACCATTGTATAAAATCACAAAGTCTTTTTCATCCATTCCTCAGGTAACTGGCATTTTGGCTGCTTCCAAGAATTGGCTATCCCACATTATGCTGCTATAAACATAGGTGCACATATATCACTATGATATGATGTTTTCAGTTCTTTTGGGAAAATTCTCAGTAAGGGAATAGCTGGATTGAATGGGATTTCGAGTCTTAGTTTTTTAAGAAGTCTCCATGATGATGTCCATAATGGTTGCAGCAGTCTACATTCCCATCAGCAGTGGAGAAGGGATCCATCTCCCACACAGCCTCTTCAACATTTGTTGTTGGTTGACTTCTTTATGATTGCCAGTGTTTCTGGGGTAAGATGTTATCTCAATGTTGTTTTTATTTGCATTTCACAGATGGCTAGTGATGTGGAGCATTTTTTCATGTATTTATTAGCTTGTAGAATTTCTTCCTTTGAGAATATGTGTTCATCTCTGATGTCCATTTTTGGATTGGGTCTTCAAATTTTGGGGACCTACTTTTTTAGTTTTCATAAATTCTAGAGAGAAACCTTTGTCTGGGTGCTTATCATTTAAGACATTTCCAAATTTGTGGATTGTCTTTTCACTTTTTTCTAATTTCTTTTGATGTGGAAAGGTTTCCCAATAAGAAGAGGTGGCAGTTATTACTTTTTGAAGTATTTTTCATGCAGTTTGATTTATTTTCATAACTCTTTGCCTATCCCAATATCTTCAAGAGTTCCTCCTACTTTCTCTTCCAGGAGATTTAGTTTCTATGTTTTAATGTTTAGATATTTTATCCATTTTAGCTTAGTTTTGTTCATGGTGATAGACATGGTACCCGTTTTAGTTTTTGGCATGTAGAGACCTTGTTTTTCCAACCCCATTTGGTAAAGATCCTATCTTTCTCCAAGTAAGAAATTTTAGCCTGTTTGTCAAAGATAAGTTGGCTGAGTGTGTTTGCAATTGCTTCTGCATCTTTTAAACTCTTCCACTGATCCTCAAGTCTATCTTTTTGTGAATACCATGCTGATTTTATCACAGTAGCTTTGTTGTATAATTTCAGTCAGGTATTGCAATGCCTCCAGCCTTGTCTTTGTTGCCAAGGATTGCCTCTGGTATTCTTGGTCATTTTTGTTCCAAACGGATTTTAGGAATGATTTCTCTAAGTCTATGGTGTATGTTATTGTTATTTACATTGAGATAGCAATAAATCTGTAAAACAATTTTGTGAGTATGGCCATCTTCACAAAGTTGGTTCTTCCTGTACAGGAGCAGGGAATAACTTTCCATTTTTAAAAATCCTTTCCAATCTCTTTATTCAGAGTATTGTCATTCTCATTGGCTAGATCTTTTACTCCTTTAGTTAGATTAATTCCTTAGTATTTCATTTTCCGTAGTGCTTTTGTAAAAATGTAGTTTTCTAACTTTCTTCTCAGTGTGTTATCTGTGTAGATGAATGCTATTGACTTTTGGGTATTCACTTTGTATACTGCTATGCTACTGAATTTGTGTATTAATTCTAATAGCTTCTTCATGGAGCTTTTAAGTTCTTCCAGGTAGAGTGTCATACCATCATCAAATAATAATACTTTAAATTCTTCTTTACCCATTATTATTCCTTTTATTTCTCTCACTTATCTAATGTTTCTAGCTAATGATTTAATAACTCTATCGAATAGGAGTGGTGTTAGAGTAAATCCTTGCCCTGTGCCATATGTGAGAGTAAACGATTTCAGTTTTTCCTCATTTTGCATTCTGTTAGCCATTGAATTGTCACAGATGACTTTTATCAGATTGAGGTATAAGCCATCTATTCCAATTTTCTGTAAGACTTTGAACACGAATGACTGTTGCCTTTTCTCGAAAGCCTTTTCTACATCAATTGAGATGATCATGTGGCTTTTGGATGTGGGTCTATTGATGTAGTACAATACATTTAGAGATTTACATATATTGTACCATCCTTGCAGCACTGGGATTAATCCTACCTGGTGATGACTGTGTAATCTTGATGTTTTGCTCTATTTGATTTGCTAGGATTTCATTGAGAATAATTGCATCTATGTTCATGAGGGAGATTAGCCTGTGGTTCTCTTTTTGGTTTTGCATTTTTCTGGTTTTGATATCAATGTAATACTTACCTACAGGAACGATTTTGGGAGACTTACTTCCTTTTGAATTTCATTGAAGCGTTTAAGGAGTATTGACATTATATCACCCATAAAATTCTTGTAGAATTCAGCTGTGAATCTATCAGGACCTGGACTTTTTTTGTCGGTAGGTTTTTTGTTACATTTTGCATTTTATTGGCTGTTATTGGGTTGTCAAGGGTTCTGAGATCTTCTTGATTCAATTCTGGTAATTTGTGCCTTTCTAATTATCTGTCTATTTAATCTGTGTCTTCTATAATGTGAGAGTAAATATTCTCAAAGTAGCTATTGATAATCTTCTGAATTTCCATTGTGTCTGTGTAATTTCATCCTTTTCATTCCTTATTAGTTGAAATCGAGTTTTTTCTTTACTCTTTTTGATGAGGTTAGCTAGGGGTTTAATAATTTTATTTGCTCTTTCAATGAGCCAGCTTTTTGATTCGTTAATTATTTGTATTGCTTTCTGTGGCTCAATTGAATTATTTTCTTCTCTATACTTTATAATTTCTTCCTCTTTTCAGGCTATGGGTTTGGTTTGTTCTTCCTTTTCTTGACCTTGATGTGCAACATTAGGGTATTTCCTTGTTTCTGCTCCATTTTTATAATGCGTGATATCAGAGCTACAAATTTCCCTGTAAGACATGCTTTCATTCACCACATAAATTTTGATATGATTTGCTTGAATTTTCATTGAATTGTAGATATTGTTTAATTTCCTGTTTATGTTCCTCTGTGACCCATTTGTTGCTGATGAGGGTGTAGTTCAATTTCCATGTATGTATTGGTTTTTTTGTTTGTTTGTTTGTTTTGTCATTTATTTCCAGTTTCTTTGTACTGTTTGAGATAATATGCATGGGATAATTCCATGACGTATGGTTTAATATGTAGTGTATTTTAGAAAATATCTCATGTGTGGCTGAAAAAGTGTGCATTCAGTTACTGTTGGGTGAAGCACTCTCTATATATCCACTAAGTCCATCTGTTCCAAGCTTTGTTTCAGTTGTGCTACTTCTTTGCTAATTTTTTGTCTGCTTGACCTATCTTTTTGGCTAATGAGGTATTAAGGTCTTCTGTTAAGATTGTGATATTGGATGTTAGATTTTTCATGTTCACTAAAATTTGTCTTGTATAGCTGGGTGCTCTCATGCTTGGTGCTTACATATTTTTGATTGTTAATTTTTCCTTTTGAAATTTTTTTCCTAAACAGTATATAGTGGCCTTCTTTACTACCTATGATCATTCTTGGTTTGATGTTGAAAGTGTCTGCAAACAAGATTGCTACCCCTGCTTTTTTGTGAGGTACTAGGGCATGTTATACTGTTTTCCATTCTTTGTCTTTCAGTCTATGAATTTCTTTATCTGTGTTGTGTGTTACTTGTATATAGCATATTGTTGGATTTTGCTTAAAAATATGGAACGCTTCATGAATTTGCATGTCATCCTTGAACAGGGCCCATTTTATTCTTCACTGATAGTTATAATTTTAGTATATGTGCTGATAAATCGAGTACTCTAGCAGCTTTTAATATACTCTTACTGTGCTGAATTTCTGGGATGTTTATTATATATGTGGGTGTGTTTTTAAATTGGTTGATGTTATTTGGAGTTCTATATGCTTTGATCACATAAATATCCAAATGTTTCCCCATTTTTGGGAAGTTTTCTGGTATTATTTTATCTCATATTCTTTTTGTAACATTTGTGTTCACTCCTTCCTTATTGATACCTGTTAGCTTTACATTGGTCATCTTTGTATCAGCTTACCTAGGTTGAATTATTATTCCTTGCACAGTATTTGTTTTTAAGAGATCTTTTCTTAACTTTTCACTAGACGTGATGGTGTCTTTAAGGACTGATAGTCTATCTTCACTTTCATTCAAATGGTTTGGCCACCATGAGATGGAGGATTTAATTTCCAGTGCTTCATTTTGAATCTGCTTCATGAATTAGATTTCACTCCTAAATTGCTCCTTGAAGGCTTCTATCATTTTTCTATCCTCTATATTTTAAGGAGTCTGCTTTAGAAGCACTTAGCAATGATTTCTTTTTTTCCCAATAATTTTATTGAGAAATAAATAACCATGAGACAGTTTCAAATCAAATTGGTAGGACAGTTCCAATAATTAACACATTGCATACAGCCTTCCTAGTGGTTGTTTGTGCCACAAGATGCAGAAATGCTACCCTACTTACAAACACTATTAGAACAAACCCTTCTTTTCCTTGAATTAAAAGAATGTACATATATATCTATCCTACTAAATTTAAATACACAGACACAAAATGAATTTTCACCTATATCATCTTTTTGTGTTTAGTTCTATCCTTTAAATATTACAACTGTGTGAACTCAGCAAAATATTCGAAAACAGTCCAGTAGTCCATAATAGCAGTGGGTCTTCCACTTTACTGGAAATGTCAGAAGTTGTTGACCGGAGCCCCATACATCTCAAGATAAATACATGGCTTTATTTTTTGCACTTCGTTTTATACTTTCTTGCTGGATGGTTAAGACCAAGATAAAGCAAGACCTATGTAATAAGAATTTTAGCTTTTTGATCTGAAAAGTTCAGTCAAATGCCCTCAGGATTTATCCAGAGACCCTGTACCTCAGATTGTAGATCCTTTGTCAGTGTTAGCCATGTGGATGAGTTACGGCCATTGCTTGGCCAATTTCGTCTCTGTGAAAGCCTGAAAAAACACTGTCTCTCCATATGACACTCCTTAGGCACACTCTACATCATTGATCGCTTTCCACTTTGGTCCCATAATCTCCTTGATCAGAAAATTTGGGACACAACTGAGTTTAATGATGTTGCAGTACAAATTTGCATGTGTCCTGAGTATTAATTGACCTTGGAAGACTAGGGGCAAAATGTTGGCTTTCCTTACGGCCCTCCTTTTTCTCTAATATTTGGTCTGCATGCTTAGGTACTTAACCATTCAGAAGAGAAGCTTATTGTTATTGCCATATAAAACAAACAGTTTAGCTTAACTTCACTCTCTGTCTGAATATCAAACATCTCAGGTAAACCATTGAACAGGTATTTTTCATCAAGTATTGATATGGTAAACTTAAAGTCCCTACAGAGTATGACGTAAAAATTTAAAAAAATTAAAATGCGTTTCAGAAAGGAATTAAGAATTATATATGTTTACACATAAGTCCAGAAATCTAAGCATATAAAACATTATTGCAGTATAATCCCTCAACACTCTTTTTTCTGTATTCTGCCTTCACTGAACAATGCCTTTTCTTTGTAAACAGTCATCTACTGCAGAGAACACATGGCAACAACTAGTGTGTCATAAAAATCAGCACATATTCAGAAGACCAGAATGACAGGCACTCCAAGCATGAACCTACAATCAAAAATGGCCATCTTCAGTGCAGTTGCTGAGTTCCAAGGTGTCAGTATGTAGTTAGTCTGGGTAAGAATCCTTCCAATTAACTGCTAGATTCAAAAGCCTTCTGAAGATTCTCCATATCGTTGCTTTACGTATGATGTAAATATAACTGTATAGCATGCCTCTGACATGTTTCATAGCTCTTCTCCTTGCTCTCTCTTCGTTGTCTAGAACTCAAGTTCTTGCTTTATTTTAACTGTGTTATGACTTTCAATTGTATTTCTACTTTTGAGTTCTTATACTAG
>NW_004525028.1:237225-267714 GCF_000260255.1 Octodon degus
TGGTGTTTGTAAATAGGATATCATGTCCGCATCTTGTACAGCAATTAACCATTAGGAAGAATGTATGCAATGTGTTAATTATTGAAACTGTCCTACCGATTTGGATTGAAACTGTCTAATATCTATTTGTTTCTTAATAAAATTACGAAAAAAAGAAATAGAAGATGCAGATAAATAATTATTATCGCTGATGGCTTTCATCAAACCGAATTAGGGGCCTTCTATTCCATTTTTCTGTAGGACTTTGAACATGAATGAGTGTTGGTCTCTGTCAAAAGCCTTTTCTGCATCAATGGAGAAGATCATGTGGTTTTTAATTTTCTCTCTATTGATATAGTGTATTACAACTATAAATTTTCGAACTTTGAACTGTCCTTGCATCCCTGCTATTAATCCTACCTGGTCATGGTGCATGATCTTCTTGATGATTTGCTGTATTGTATTTACTAGGAT
Organism: Octodon degus; assembly: GCF_000260255.1. NCBI lineage: Eukaryota > Metazoa > Chordata > Mammalia > Rodentia > Octodontidae > Octodon > Octodon degus. The sequence continues at coordinate 237,679 of NW_004525028.1, forward strand.
TTTATTGAGAATTTTGGCATTTATGTTCATGAGGGTGATTGGTCTGAAGTTCTCTTTCTTAGTTGCATCTTTCCCTGGTTTTGGTATCAGTATAACACTTGACTCCAGGAATAATTTTGGGAGGATTTCTTCCTTTTCAATTGCACGGAAGAGTTTAAGGAGTATAGGGACAATATCTTCTGTAAATATCTTGTAGAATTCAGTTGTGATTCCATCCAGACTTGGTCATTTCTTTGTCGGGAGGTTTTTAATTGCATCTCTTATTTCATTGGCTGTTATTGGGCTATTGAGAGTGGTTATATCTTGTCGAATCAGTTGTGGTAATTTCTACCTTTCTGGACATCTGTCCATTTTTTTCTGTGTCTTCTATTCAGTGAGAGTAAAGATTGTCAAAGTAGCTATTGATAATCTTCTGAAGTTGCACTGGGTCTGTGGAGATTACAGCCTTTTCATTCCTTATTACTTGTATTTGAATTTTTTCTTTTCTCTTTTTGATAAGGTAGGCTAGGGGATTCTTGATTTTATTTAATCTTTCAAAGAACCAGGTTTTTGTTCCCTTAATTCTTTAATCTGTTTTCTTCATCTCAGTTGAAGTAATTTCTGCTTTATTCTTTATTATTTCTTCCTATCTTTTGGCTCTGGGTTTGGTTTTCTCTTCCTTTTCTAGTTGTTGAAGGTGCTGCATTAGGGTATTTATTTGTTCCCGTTCTGTTTTCCTAATGTGTGAGTTCACAGCTATGAATTTCCCTCTGAGAACTGCTTTCATCATATTCCTTAAATTCTGATATGTTGTGCTTGAATTTTCATTGAATTGGAGATATTGTTGAATTTATTCTTTCATTTCATCAGTGACCCACTGGTTACTGAGTAGGATGTCATTTCATTTCCATGCATTTAAGTTTTTTTCTGGCTTCTTTTGTCATTTATTACCAGTTTCATTGCACTGTTGTCAAATGATGTGCATGTTATATTTTCTGCTTTCTTACATATACTTAAGCATGACCTATGGACCAGTATGATGTCTGTTTTAGAAAATGACCCATGTGCAGCTGAGAAAAATGTGTATTCAGCTGTGTTTGGGTGGAACACTCTGTATATGTCCACCAAGTCAATTTGTTTCAAGCTCTGCTTCAGGTCAGTTATTTCTTTGCTAATTTTTGTCTGATTTACCTATCTTTTAGGGATAAGGGGTTGTTAAGGTCTCTTGTTAAAATTGTGGTATTGGATAGTAGATTTTTCATATCCATTAAGATTTACTTTATCTTGTTGAGTGCTCCTGTTTTTGGTGCATACATATTTATGAGTGTTATCTCTTCCTCTTGAGTTTTTCACCTAACCAGTATATAGTAGCCTTCTTTATTTCGCTTGATTGTTGTTGGTGTGAAGTTGAGACTGTCTGAGAATAGGATTGCTACCCCTGCTTTTTTATGACGTTCTGGGGGATTTATTATTGTGTTCCATCCTTTGTCTTTCTGCCTATCAATGTTTTTATGAGTTAAATGTGTTTCTTGTACACAGCATATTGTTGGATTTTGTCTCCTAATCCACTGTGCCACTCTATTTCTCTTAATTGGTGAATTGAGTCCATTTACATTGATGGTTAGAATTGAGATGTATTGACTTACGGTTGACATGTTATTTACCTGTTGTCGTTTACTTCTTTTTCTCCTGCGTTTCATTGTTTGGCCTATGTAGGTGGTTGCTTCTGATCTCATTCGTGGAGTTCTGATCATTTTGGTCCCTCTCTAGAACATCTTTCAGTAGCCTGTGTAGGGTTGGCTTTGTCATCATGAAATTCTTTAGCTGTTCTTTGTCATGAAAGTACTTCACATCTCCATCAAACTTGAAAGAGAGTTTTGCATGGTATAGTATTCTGGTCTGGAATTTGCTTTCATAATGGACTTGAAGTACTCTGCGCCATGCTCTTCTTTTCTTCATGATTTGTGAAGAGAAGTTGTTGGTAATTCTGATGGGTTTTCCTTTTAATGTTATCTGCTTCTTTTCTCTAGCGACTTTCAGTATATTATTCTTGTGTGCATTTCTGGGATCTTGACTATTTTATGTCTCGGTGTGTTTTTCATTAAGTTAAGGTTACTTGGAGTTCTGTATGCTTTGGTTACCTGAATGTCAGTTTGTTTCCTCATATTTCTGAATTTTTACGCTATTACATCTGCCCATATTTTTTTAATGTCATTTGTATTGACTCCTTTCTCATTGACACTTATTAGTCTTATAGTGTTCATCTTTGCATCGTCTTGCATGTGATGGATTATTCTTTCATGCATCCTAGTTGTTTTTAAGAAATCCTTTCTTACCTTTTCCCTAGCTGCACCAGCATCTTCAAGATCTGAATCTCTGTCTTCACTTTCACTTAAACGGTTTCGCAAATTTGTGATTGAGACTTTAATTTCCTCTGTATGTCTGCCTGTGCTTCATGTGATCTATTTCTTTCCTTTCTTGTTCACTCAAGTAATCTGTCATTTTTCTAATCTCCTCTATTTTTTATCAGTGTTTTATTAGAAGCAGTTATATATTCTTTTACTGCAATGTCTTTTTCAGATTGGGTTTCCTCCCTATTTTTCTGTAGATGCTTGTTTACTTCTGATGCTATGAGTTCTGAAAATTCTTTTTTTCATTTCAGAAAAGAATTGCGCTCTGAGTTCACCTATAGCTTTCTGCTGTTGCTTATTTACTATTGACGCTACTAATTTATACATTTGACCTGAGTTTGTAGAAAAGAATTCCACTCTGAGGTCCTCTATGACTGTCTGCTGTTGCTTATTTATTATCGATGCTATTAATTCATACATTTGAGCCGAGCTAGTGTCTTCTGCACTTGTTCTGTGTGGGCATTGAGATTCCTCCATATGTTTCTGCATTTGATTCTTTACTCCAGATGTTATTAATTGAGGAATTTCATTTTTTTTTCAATCTTAGTTCCTTTATACCTTTCTGTAGTTGTTTCTTTATTTGAGAAGCCATTGATTCTTTGCTTTCAGCTGTGTGATTCCCAATTTGTTCTGTGTTCTTGTCCTCTGCACTTGTTATGGGTGGGCTTGGGTTCTGAGATTGCATTTTGTTCCTTCTCATCATTTTGTGTAGCACTGTCTTCTGACCTTTGTTGTAGATCTTTGTTGCAGTTACAACTTTAGCACCTACGGAAGTTCAGGTGCAGATCTACAAAGTTTGGATTTATCCACCTTTGCTTGGCTTGGGTCTGACTGCTGTGCTCAGCTCTTTCCTGTTGCTACCTTTAGGTGTGAACCTGTTGTGCCCCTCTGGCAAGATGTTCTGCTCCTGGACTAGCTGGGTGGTTCTGTCCCCTACACTCTCTGCAGGGATTGCAGCTGCCTGTTTTCACCAATTCCTGTATGCCAAGCCTGAGCTGAGTCTCTAGGGGACAAGGTGGAATAAGGGGGAGAGGCAGCTCTCCCACACACTCACTGGGCTTGGGTTAGGACTGGATCTGGGGGTTCCCAGAATGCGGCAGAATTTCCTACTCAGCGTGCGGAGGGGCATTACTTCGGAGTCATGGGGAGCATCCAAATTGGGTGGAAGTGTCTCACTCACATTGCACCTGGGTTTGTCCCAGTAGGTCCTGCTGGCGCCGCATAATGGGAAGCTCTCCCACACATTCACTGGCCTGGGCTAGGACTGGTTTTGGGGGTTCTCTGAATGCAGCAGAAATTCCTACTCTTTGGGCGGTGTGGGGGAGGTGCTGTGGAGTTTTGGGGGACATCCTAAGGAGATGGAAGAGGGTCTCACCCATGCTGCGCCTTGTCTGCTACCACTAGATAGCATGGTAGGTGGAAGCTCTCCCACACACTCACCGGGCCTGGGTGAGGACTGGGTCTTGTTACTTGGCTATTGAGAGCAGTTATATCTTTTTGATTCAGTTTTTTTTTTTTAAATCTACCTTTCTTGGAATCTTTCTATTTCTTCTGTGTGTTCTATTCTGTGTGAGTAAGGATTCTCAAAATAGCTATTGATAATCTTCTGAATTTCCATTGTATCTGTTGTAATTTCCCCCTTTTCATTCTTTTTTTTTCCTTTTCAAAGTTTTATTGATAAACAGATAGCAATGAGACCCCCTTTTCATTCTTTATTGCTTGTATTTGATTTTTTTTTCTCTTTTTGATGAGTTTAGCTATGGGCTTATCCATTTTATTTGATCTTTCAAAGAACCAGCTTTTTGTTTTATTATTTCTTTGACCTGTTTTCTTCGTCTCAATTGAATTAATTTCTGCTCTAATCTATATGATTTCTTCCCATCTTTGGGTCTGTGTTTGGTTTGTTCTTACTTTTCTAGTTGTTGAAAGTGAAGCCTAAGTGTGTTTATTTTTTCCCGTTCTATTTTTCTAATGTGTCAGTTCATAGCTGTGAATTTCCCTCTGAGAACTGCTTTCATCATTTCCCAAAATTCTGTTAAGTTGTATTTGAATTTTTATTGATTTGTAGATATTGTTGTATTTCTTGTTTAATTTCATCTGTGACCCATTGGTTGTTGAGTAGGGTGTTGTTTAATTTCCATTTATTTAGCTTTCTTTCTGGATTCTTTTGTCATGTATTTCCAGTTTCATTGCATAGTCTTCAGATAATATGCATGGAATAATTTCTGTTTTCTTGCATAAACTTAAGCATGAGCTGTGGACCAGTATGTGTTCTATTTTAGAAAATGACTCATGTGCAGCTGAGAAAATGTATAATCATCTGTGTTTTGCCAGAACAATCTGTATATGTCCAGCAAGTCCATTTGTTTCAAGCTTTGGTTCATTTCTGTTATTTTTTCTATTTTTTGGTTGAAATATCTTTTTGGGATAAAGCGGTGTTATGGTCTCTTTTTAAGATTATGATATTGGATATTAAAATTTTCATGTCCATTAAGATTTGCTTTATATAGTTGGATACTCCTGTGTTTGGTGCATACATATTTATGAGCATTTCTTCTTGTAATTTTCCCCTATCAATATACAATGGCCTTGTTTATTTTGCTTGATTACTCTTGGTTTGAATTTGAGACTGAGAATGGTATTGCCACCCCTGCCTTTTTCTGAGGTGCTGGGGAGTGCAATTTTGTTTTCCATCTTTTGATTTTCAGGGTATGAATGTCTTCATAATTTACTTTTTTGGTATACAGCATGTTTTTGGATTTTGTTTCCTAATAAACTGTGCCAGTGTGTTTCTCTTTAGTGGTGTATTGAGTCTATTTATATTGATGGTTGCAGTTGAGATTTATTGACTTACGATTGACATGTTGTTTACCTGCTGTTGTTTACTCCTTTTTCTCCTGTGTGCTATTATTTCCCCTATTTAGTTGGTTCTTCTGATCTCAACTGTGGAGTTCTGATCATTTTGTTACCTTTCTAGATTATCTTTCAGAAGCCTGTGTAGTGTTGGCTTTGTCATCACGAAATTCTTTAGTTGTTCTTTGTCATGAAAGTATTTCTCTTCTCCATCAAACTTGAAAGAGAGTTTTGCAGGGTATTGTAGTCTGGTCTGGAATTTGCTTTCATAGAGGACCTGAAGCACTCTGCTCCATGCTCTTCTGGCCTGCATGGTTTGTGAAGAGAAGTCGGCTGTAATTCTGATGGGTTTCCCTTTGAATGTGATCTGCTTCTTTTCTCTAGCGACTTTCAGTAGATTATTCTTGTGCTGAATTTCTGGGATCTTGACTATTATATGTCTCAGTGTGTTTTTCATTAGGTTTAGGTTACTGGCATTCTGTATGCTTCAGTTACCTGAATGTCAGATTGTTTCCTCATATTTGGGAAGTTTTCCGCTATTACTTCTGCCCATATTTTTTAATGTATTTGTATTGACTCCTTCTTTTTCATTGATGTTTATTAGTGTGTTTATACACACACTCGCACACTGGGCCTGCATCATTTACTTTATACATAAGCAGTTATAGAATTATTCGCAGAAATATCTTAGTCCTGAAATTTGCAATTCATTTTGTCGGTATGTATCTCTCAGCTAACCTGTGTATGAACTCATGATATGGTAAACATAAGAAAGCTTTGGAATGTTAAGCATTTACAGCATTGGCTTTGTCATCATGAAATACTTTAGTTGTTCTTTGTCATGGAATTATTTCACTTCTCCATCAAACTTGAAAGAGTTTTGCAGTGTATAGTAGTATGTGTTGTAATTTGTTTTCATAGCGGACTTGAAATGCTCTGCTCCAAAATCTTCTTGCCTTTCCTGTTTGTGAAGAGAAGTCAGCTGTAATTCTGATGGGTTTTCATTTGAATATGGTCTGCTTCTTTTCTGTAGCGTCTTTCACAATATTATTCTTGTCCTGCATTTCTGGGATCTTGACTAATATGTGTCTCATCATGTTTGTAATTAGGTTTAGGTTACTGGCATTCTGTATGCTTTGGCTACCTGAATATCAGGTTGTTTCCTCATGTTTGGGAAGTTTTCTGCTATTGCTTTTGCCCACGTTTTTTAAAGTCTTTTGTGCTGACTTTTTCTTTCTCATTGATGCCTATTAATCTCACATTGTTCATTTCTGCATCGTCTTGCAAGTGATGAATTATTGTTTCCTGCATTCTAGTTGTTTTTAGGAGATCCTTTCTTACCTTTTCACTTGCTGCACCAGCGTCTTCAATATCTGAAACTCTGTCTTTACTTTCACTTAAATGGTTTTGCAATGTTGTGATTGAGATTTTAATTTCCTCTGTGTCTCTTTGACTCTGCTTCATGCGATCTATTTCTTTCCTGTATTGCTCATTCAAGGAATCCGTCATTTTTCTAATCTCCTCTATTTTTTTTATCAATGTCTTCTTTAGAAGCAATTATTAATTCTTTTACTGGAGAGATTTTTTTCAGACTGTGTTTCCTGTCTGCATTTCTGTATTTGATTCTTTTCTTCACATGCTGTGCTTGTTTTTATTTCAGAAAATATTTCCCCTCTGAGTTCCTGTACAACTTTCTGCTGTTGCTTATTTACATTTGACCTTGTTAATTCATATATTTCAGCTGAGCTCTGGTCTTCTGCTCTTGTTCTGGGTTGACATTCGCTTTCTTCCATTCGTTTTTGCATTTGATTCTTTACTGCAGATGCTAGTAATTTAGGGATTTCTTTTTTCATTTTCAATCTGAGTTCCTCTTTACCTTTCTGCTGTTTTTTTCATTTCAGAAGATGTTGATTCATTGATTTCAACTGTTTGATTCCTAAATTGTTCTGTGTTACTGTCCTTTGAATTTGTTATGGGTAGGCTTGGGGTCTGAGATTGCATTTTGCTTCTTTTTTTGTCATTTTTTATAGCACTGTCTCCTGGTATTTGCTGTAGAGCTTTGGTGCAGTTATAACCTTACCGCCTACTGAAATTCAGGTGCTGATCTACAAAGTTTAAATTTACCCAGCTGTGCCTGGCTTGGTTCTGGCTCCTCTGCTCATTTCTTTGCTGCTGCAACCCTTGGGTGAGAACCTGTTGTGTCCCTCTGGCAAATTATTCTGCTCTTGGACTAGCTAGATGGTTCTGTGCCCTGCTATCTCCAAAGGGACTACAGCTGCAGAGTTTTACCCCAGGCCTCTATGCCAGGCTTGAGCTGAGTCCAAAGTGACAAGTTGAAATAGGGTGGAGAGGAAGCTCTCCCACACACTCACCAGGCCTCTGCTATGTTTGGATCAGTAATTATTTCATTTTAATTATCTTTTAATTTTTTTTATTTCAGTAATTATTTCTGATCTGATTTCCTCTATATATTTCTACAGTTGTTTTCTTACTTCAGACACTATTACTTCAGAGATTTTAGATATGTCATTTCCAATTTTTTCTGTGCTGTTGTCTCCTGCATTTGTTCTGGCTTTGCTCATGACATCAGTATGTATATTGGTCCTGCTTGTTGTCATTTTTTATAGTACTGTCTTCCAAACATTTATGTAGAGCTTTAATACAGTTATTACCTTAGCACCTGGTCCAGATCTAAGAAGTTCAAACTCATCCAGGTGGGTACGACTTGGGGCTGGCTACTGTGCTCCACTTCTTCCTGCTGAAGGCCTTGGAAGTATACCCCCTATGCCATTCTGACACAGATGTTCTTCTCCTGAATCAGTAGGGTGGGTATTGCCTCTAGCCTTTCTTCAGGGAGTTCTGCCACAGGGTTACACACTGGGCCTGTCTGATGGCAGGATGTTACACACACACACACACACACACACACACACACGTGGCCTGGGTGCTGGCTTGAGTGAGTATCCAGAGGGCCCTGGGTATTCTCACTCACACGCTGGGCATGGGTGCTTGCTGCAATGAGGGTTCAGTGGCCCCGGCATTATTTCACTCACACGCTGGACCTGCATCATTTACTTTATACAAAAGCAGTTGTAGAATTATTCGCAGAAATATCTTAGTTTTGAAATTTGCAATTCAATATGTCGGTATGTATCTCTCAGCTATCCTGTTTATGATCTCATGATATGGTAAACATAAGAAAGCATTGGAATGTTAAATGCTACAATTGTTAAAGTAGCTCATAATTTACAATTATTTGGTTAAGCAGTTGTGTTATTCATATTCGTTGCTTGATTTTATGCTTATTCTCTACATAACACATTGCAGAATGTATTATTGGCAAGGTGATTCATCAATAACATGCCTTAAAGGCTAGTCCAAACTCAGAGATTTAAAGCCATAGCCATATGGTTCTCTCCCTCTTGTTTGAGTAGCACTTGTGGTTTTACTGATCTAGGTTCAGTTAAGTTAAATGCCTCTACTGCCAAGGACCTCTGAGAGTGTGGAGAGGTCAGTGACAATGCAGTAGGAATCTCCAAAGTCACATCTCTGCACAGAACCAATAATAAAAAAGAATATCAAAAATTACTAAAATCAAATTTGTTGATTTTTGAGACAGTAATCACAGGTTATAGCAACAACAGTGAAGGCTAAATCACAGAAAGAAACATCAACTTAAGCAAGTAAGAGACATAGTTTGTAAAGTTTTAAATTGGTCTTGCTTCACCCTGTCTCTAATATGCCACAATCTAAAGACCACAACCTCTTTCGCTGTATGGGTAGTTGTTTTAGGAAAAAAAGCTTTGTGCCATTGTTTCTAAGGAATTTTATTTATACATTTGCTCTCTGGTGGTTTTCTGGAAGACAGAAACAAGGTATTTGTCTTTGTTCCAACCAACTCAGAATTCTTTCAGGATAGAAAAGTAGCTAGAAACTATTGCTTCTCAGAAGCATTAAAATATGAAGCTCTTACTCTCTGGGGCAAAGGATTAGAGTTGCGGGAAATAGTAGGCAAGAAGCTTAGAAAGAAAAGCTACATTGATGAATAAGGGGTTTGGAAAGCTCCCATGTGTAGAGTGGGGTGTAGGAAAAGACACATATGCTTGTGTTCTCAGAAAAATCTTCAGAAAACATGAAACTTTCACCTGTAGAAGAACATAAAGGCTGAGTGAAAGCAAAAAAGTTCAGATTAATGAAGCATTATAAATGTGTTGGATAAGAGATAGACAAGTGCCTCAAGTATTTTTCTTTTTCAGTTTTTCTTATTTCTTTTTTCCGTTTTATCTTAGATTTGTGATGTTAAGGAAATATTTGTCAAAACATTAGGTGATCACAGTAATGAATATCGTGTTTAAAAATAATTTTATAAGTCACTAGATAAATGAAAAGTTTGACCCATAACGATATACAGCACCAAACTCAGATGGAGGATGGAGATTTGCATACACAGAGCTATTATATTATTGGACATGCTAAGCTTTCTAATCAAAATTATGAGACTTGAAAAGAAAAAGTTAGTGAAAAGCATGGACAATTTACTAAAGGAAATCAGGATAAAGGGCTGGTCAAATAGCTCAGTGTATTAAAATGCCTGCAAGCAGACGCAGAGCCTGGGTTCAGTCCCCAGGCCTGCTGTGCTGGCCCTGCCCATGAGGCATGCTGAGACAGCAATTGAGACTGGGCATGGTGTGGTGCATCTGTAATCCCAGCTCTTGGGAGGCTATAAACAGGCGAATCACTACAAATACGATCTTTTGGTGAGAACATGAATACCCTGTAGAACCTTCCTTTAAAAAAAGAAAAGAAAAAGATAATTTAGGATAAGAAAAGCTCATTTTCAAACTGAGAATATTAGAAAAGAAATATGCATTATAAATTGGAACTACATAGAACACACAGGCTAGAAACAGCATAAAAAGGTAAAATAAAAATTTCACAAGAAGGGCTTATATGTAGACTTAAATAGACAGAAAAGAATCAGCAGACATGATACTAGCATGCATAAAATTATTTAATGGGAGAAGAAAGAAAAAACAGAAGATGAGTATAGTTGAAAACAATTGTGAGGCACTATCAAGAGCAACAAATACACATGAATCAAAGTTCCTCAAAGATATAAGATCAGAATGAATTCTTGAAGAATGCTATGCATATTAGAAGTTGAATATCATATATGAACTTACACATCCGAGAAACTGAATGAGCTGTAAGTGGGATGATGACAAAGAACTTAAAACGAAAGCAGCATAATAAAACTAGTAACACTCAAAAGAGAATGTTAAAAGTAAAATAAATGTTAAACATCTACAAATGATCTTAGTAATGATCAACAACCCATTTTTCAGCAGAAAACATGAAAGCCCAATGGCAGTGTTGTGAAATATTTAAAATGCTGAAAGAGGGGCAGGGGAGATGGCTCAGTAGAATAAGTTCTTCACTGGCAAGCATAAGGGTCTGAGTTCAATCCCCAGTTCCGCAAAATAAACAAACAAACAAATAAAATGCTGAAAGATAAAAAGAAAAACCATTAACCAAAAAGTCTATCTCTGCTTAGTTTATCCTTCAGTAATGGAGAAATTAAGGTATTTGCGGGTGACTCTTTTGATATTTATTGATGCATGATATCAGCAAATTGAAGGATTAAGTATGAATTTTAGTGTGTGTAATTTATCTTCTTTGTGGCTATATTTCTAAAAATTTTAATCAAGCTGCTTTTAAGCATTTGTCCTCTTATTCACTTCTGCCAAGATAGCACATGTTACACTGTGTTCATGTCTGTTGGGAGTCTGTTGTCATTGTTTCATCACTAAAGAGTGATACAAATCCAAATTCGTTTCCAATCCATTACTAGCTTTTTGTATGAAATGAATTAGAGGAACACTTAGAGAGGGTAACCATCTCCCAATACCTCTATTTGACATCAGGAATTATTAAAAAATGAAAACACCCATAAGACTATCATGAGGTTGTCACTGCAGAACTCTGCTGTTTATTCTTTTATACGAGTCACTTGTAAACGCCATTCACTCTTTCCTTTTCCACTGTTAAGTGAATCTTTGTTTTTATTTATACATTTTGTGAAAGAAAGCTAACTAGGTGCTGGCTTTCTGATTGTAAGATGTTAGCTTGTTAAACAGAGAACATAGGATAAAAAGGGACTTCACTGTTGTATAGATATAACCGTTGGAAATCAAATTCTCTGAGGTTTTTTTGGTATTGTTGTTCTTGCATTTCACACAGTGAAATACATTGCAACTTAATGTGCCCTAGGTAATTTTTTATGCCCCAGATATCACAGATTTTGTAATATTTGTCTTGATGTAATATAGTTTTAGAGGCATGAGCTAATCTGGATTAGTTGAATGTTGGTAAATCATGAAAATAGTAACACAAATAGGAAAAGTTCCACAAATTTTAAAATAACCAAATATGAATCCTGTTTTTTTTTAAAAAAAAAAACAGGATGAGTAATTTATAATGGCTAGGCATTGTACTAAGAGTGGAACATGAATTAGACAATTTAATTTCACAAAACACAGTGAGAAGTAAAATATGTTTACTCACTCTCAAATGACAAATGTACAAACTAAAGGTCAGTGATGTTAGGAAATTTATTCAGTCAAACAACTGGTGAATTTGGAATATAATTCATCCCCAGGGAATATGACTGTAGACATTGTGCACTCAACTTTATGCATGCTATCTCCATTGCACTGTGACCAGGTGTGTTCATTTTACAAACTGTCCTAGAACCTGTCACAGGTTTCTAAAACAAGATGAAGTATTTAGTAAGTGAACCAATCTTTCAACTGACATATTATTATTGTGCTATGCTTCATCATAGAATATACAGCTACAACAAGGCACAAAAAGAAACTAAATCTATGAAGTTTATGTTCTTCAAATGGAGGAGAAAATTGCCAATAAGTCTAACAGTTATTTTGGTGCATTCACTGACACATTCCACAATAGTTTTCATGAAGAAATGAATGAGGTTGCAAGAATCCAGGCCTTAAGCATTATTTGTAATTGTGATAAAAATCTTGTATATTCAGCATGGGACCTTGCAATTAAGCCTCTGATTGCTCCTCAAAAATTGTCTTTTCAATGACAGATTTTAATGGATGCAAAACTATACACTTTCTAATTTTAAAGGAATAGGCTTTTAATTTGATAAATAAATTAGTATAAATAGATATTCACTAATAGTGTTTGTGGACAGGATAACATGTCTGCATCTTGTACTATGACTAACCACTAAGAAGACAGCAATATGCAATGGATTAATTACTGAAACTGTCCCACTAATCGGTTTTGAAACTGTCTCATTGCTATTTGATTCTCAATAAAATTATTTTTTGTAAAAGAGAATAGGGCAGTTTGTTCTTGTACTTTAAACCAAGTCACATTTTCTTTTATTTTTTTTTGTAACGTTCACCAAAGAATTTTAATGATTTGAAAGTTAGTACATGTTGAGAGAAGAAACATACATTGCAAATTCTATTTATAATACAATTAAAAATAATTTTATGTAGAATACACATTAAAATATTCTCAGTACCTAACTTGGGAAGAAAGATCATAAATAACTATTTTTTCCCAAGTTTTCTTTGAGAATGTGTATATTATATACACTGGCTCAAAATTTCACTTCAAAAGTGACTGGCCCTTGGGGTTTAGAACTTTACTTAAACTCAGAGTTCAATAATTGAAGGCTAAATGATTGTTAATTTCCATATTCATCTAATTTTCTCTTTAAATCCAAGTTTAAAATACAATTACTAAACTAATAGCCAGGACAATTCTACCAGTTATCTGGAAGTCCTGTTAAATGTGCATGTAGAGGTACACAATGAGAAAGGCAGAGGTGCAAGGTCAGATGGTGTTCGGGGATCAGAAGATGATGCTCTGGAGTGCAGGCTTATCAGCTTGTCTTCCTGCAAATCCCCTTCTCTTGGGTGTCATGAAGAGTGTCACATTTGGCTTATTCCACTCAGAGTCCATGGTCTAATTCAATTCATCTTTGTTTGAAGGCTTGGACCAAATCACATTTTCATAGTAGACTAATGGTTTTGTGAATAATTGTCATGCCAGCTTTGATTAGAAAATCTCAAAGCACTGTAATGTATAAACATTGGATTAATGAAAGTATTCATATATATATATATTATTAACTAAAATTAATAAGAAAAATTCATGCTCTGTTTTGAATTGCTGGTTTTACCAATTGAAAAGAATTGTCTGTTCAAAATCTCAATTTGCATTTCTCTACAGCACATATTCTTGTAAGGTGTATCACACTTCAGTATAAAAAAAATCTGCTTTCCCAAAGGGGAAATGATTTTTCATTGTTTCTTTCCTTTTTCTAAGTCAGATGGCTTGAAATGTAATACTGTAAGTTTACTTGTTTTCAACAAATAAACAAAACTACAGTCAAATTCTTTTAAAATTGCATGCAGCCGTTGTCAGCAAAAGACAGGATGTCAAAACCAAATTTTCAGAAAAAAACACTGTTCTAAAAATGCATGCCAGGGCAAAACTCTTATAAGTATGAACACAGCCTTAGTTCTTAGAAATAGATACAATCAGCTTTGAAGAAATCTGGGAATGAGCATTCCTCAAATTGTGATGCCTGGACCAATAATTAAAGAAGGGAAACACTCCCTTGCTTAATAACAAGTAAGGAAGTGGGAGCAAAGCTAGGCAAGAATGTAGCTAGTTTAAAGCTGGCTGGTTGTTCTCTTGGTAAATTATTTCATTCCTCTGTTCATTCAGTGCACTGACCCATGTGTATGTGAATAAAGGCTTACTGTCCTTCCCTTAGTAACATGTTATCTAGTGTAAGTGGGAGTAAGGACACTTCAGAACAGATATTGTAGATTGCAGTTTAGTACTGAGAGGAAGCAATTGTTCCTTTAGCAGGGAGGTGAAGGAAGGTCTGGGAAAGAGACAGCATCCGCACAAAAAAGAAAAAATTCTAAAGACATAGTATGGTCTACAGTTTATTTTTATTTCTCACAAAAAGGAAGCATTTGTTCACAACTAAAGGAAAGTTGTAATTTTGATCGCCAAGTATCACTATAAGTGATACTTATAGTGGGAATGAGCATATGTAGAAGAAAATCAAAGCAAACAAGTGTGCCCTTGCAGAATCACAACTGCAGATTTCCTCAGATTCTTTGGCTCATAATACAAGACAAAAATATTTTTAGTACGAAAATAAGATTTAATGAAAAAAACACTTCTTATTTTCTGGAAATCTTGCACAGTCAAAGGACTGAAACTAAAATAACAATGGCATGAGGTTGAAATTCGAATGTTTAAAGTCTGTTACAGCAGGAATAAGTCATTCATGGCTTCTCTAGTAACTCTCATATCCCCATTCATTTTATCACTCCAACATATGATTCAACCCCAGGAAAAAAATCCAGAGGGGCTTGGGTAAACACTAAGCTATAAGACAGCTCAAACATTATGTGTTAACTATTAATAAAATTTAGCTCAATTATATGCTCACTTTCCATTCAACATATGGTTTCAAATCTTACTGCTTTAATCTTAAAGCAATGCGATATTTTACATAATTTTATTGAGAGACAAATAGCAATGAGACAGGTTCAAATCAAATGATAGGAAAGTTCCAATAATTAACACATAGAATACACTCTTCTTAATGGTTATTTCTTGTATAAGATTCAGACATGATATTCTATTTACAAACATTATTACAACAAATCCCACTATTCATTGAATTAAGAGTTTGTAACTATATATCTGTCCTATTTTGAATACACAGATACAAAATGGCCATTTATCTATATCCTCTTTTTTGTTTAGTTCTGTCATTTGAATATTATAGGTGTGTAAGCTAAGCAAAATATTCTAAAAGATTCCTGTAGTCCATAACAGTATTAGGTATTCTGCTTGACTGACAGGGTCAGAAATTGTTGAACTGAGTCTCCTACAGCTCAACATAACAACATGGCTTTATTTCTTATACATAGTTTTTATATTTTCTGCTGGATGGTTAAGACTAAGATAAAGGAAGACTTATGCAACAAGTGTTGTAGCTTTTGGATCTGATAAGGTCAGTCAAATTACCTCAGGATTTTTCCAGAGATCCTGTACCTCAGATTGTAGGTCCTTTTTCAGTGTCCGCCATGTGGATGAGTCACGGTCATTGCTTGGCCAATGTGCGCCCTTTAAAAGCCTGAGAGAATGTTTTCTTTCCAGGTGATCCCCCTAAGGTACACTCTGCATCACTGATCACTTTCCTCTTTGGCCCCATACTCTCCTTGATCAGAAAATTTGGGACACTACTGAGTTACACGACGTTACAGTACAAGTTCTCATATGTCCTGAGTCTTAATTGACCTTGGAAGACTAGAGCGAAAATGTTGGCTTTCCTCATGGCCCTCCTTTTCCTCTCATTTTGGTCTGAAAACTTAGGATGTTAACCCTCCAAAAGAGAAGCTTATTGTTATTACCATAAAACCTAGGCTGTTGAGCTTAACCTCATTATCTGTCTGAATATCAAACATCTTAGGCTTAACGTGGAACAGGGAATTTTCATCAAGTATTCATATGTTGAATTTTAAGTCTCTACACAATATGGTGAAAAAATATTTTAAAAATTAAACTACATTGTAAATACAGACATAAAGAATTATATAATTATTATATTTATACATAAGTTCAGAAATCTAACCATATACAACCTTGTAGCAGGACAGTTCCATGACATTCCTTTTCCTGTCTCTTGCCTTCATTCACCACTACCTTCTTTTTAAACAGTCATCTGCTCAAGAGACAGCACAGCAGCAACTGACATGTCATGACAAGCAGACCATATTCAGAAGAACAGAATGCCAGGCACTCCAAGCATATACCTAATATTATAAGTTGTCTACTTTAGTGCAGTTGCTTAGTTCACAGGTGTATTTATATATAGTTAGTCAGGGTGAGAGTCATTCCACTTAACTGCTAGATTCAAAAATCATCTGAAGATTGTCAGGATAATTGCATTACCCATCTTTTACATATAACTGTACGGCTTGTCCTTGTCATGTTTCCTAGCTCTTCTCCTTGTTCGTTTTTCATTGTCTAGTCCTCAAATTCTTGCTTTACTTTTAGTATTTACTAAAAGAAAATTTACTTTCTATTTGTATTTTTTCTTTTGAGTTCTTATTCTAGGGAAATTATACGATATATACACATGTGTGTCTGATTTTTTTCACTAATGTGTATATATTCAAGTGGCATAAACTTCAATATAAAGCTTTGAGTTTTTCATTTTTTATAGCTGAGTAGTACTCCACTGTATAAAAATACAATATCTTTTTCATCCATTCCTCAGGTGATGGACATCTTGGTTGTTTCCAAGATTGGAGTATCAAAAATTGTGCTACTATAAACATACACACACATATATCACTATGATATGATATTTTCAGATTATCCTGGAAAATTCCCAGTAGAGGAAAAGCTGCTTTAAATGGGATATCCAGTCCCAGTTTTCTAAGGATTCTCTGCACTGATTTCCGTAATGGTTGCACACAGTCCACATTCCCATCAGAAGTAGAGATGGGTTCCTTTTACCTCACAGCCTTTCCAACATTTGTTGTTGGATGATTTCTTTATGATAGCTAATCCTTTTGGGGTGAGATGATATCTCAATTTTGTTTTAATTTGCATTTAATGGATGGCTAGTAATGTGGAGCATTTTTTCCATATGTTTCTTTGCTTCTTTACATCATCTTCTGAGAAGTGTGTTTTCATCTTGGATGCCCTCTTTTGGATTGGGTATTTAAATTTTAGGGCCCTAGTGTTTTTAATTTCTTTATGAATTCCACCTCATAGACCTTTGTTTGCTTAATTATTTGTCATGATTTTCCCCAAACTTGTGGGTTGTCTTTTCACTTTGTTGGTAATTTCTTTTGAAGTGCAAAATTTTCTCAATAAGAGGTCCCAGTTGTTAATTCTTTCAAGTGTTTCCTGTGATATTTGATTTTTGGTTTTGAACACTTTTCCTATTGCTATGTCTTCAAGAGTTCCTCCTCCTTTCACTTGTAGGAGATTCATTGTTTTTGTTTTAATGTTTAGATATTTAATCCATTTGGACTTTAGCTTATTGTATGGTGATAGACCTTGGTAATGTTTTTTTTTTCAACATTCTCTCAGGTTTTCACAGAGAACACATTGGCCAAGCAATGGCCATGACTCCTCCACATGGCTGACACTGACAAAGATTCTACAATCTGTGGTACAGCATCTCAGGAAATATCCGGAGGGGATTTAACTGACCTTATCAGATCAAAAACTTGCAACTTTTGTTGCATAGTTCTTTCTTTATCTTGCTTTTAACCATCCAGGAGAAAAGTATAAAAACAAAGCATAAGAAGTAAAGCCATGGTGTTATGTTGAGCTATAGGGGACTCAGGTCATCGATTTCTGAAACTGCCAGTCAAGAGGAAGACCCAGTAATATTATGGACTACTGGACACTTTTAGAATATTTTGCCAGGTTGCCACATCTATAATATTCAAATGATGGAATTAAACAAAAAAGGGATACAGATGAATGTACATTTTGTGTCTGTGTATTCAAAATGGTTAGGATAGACATATAGTTACATTCTCTTAATGAATAGAGGGATTTTTTCTAATAGTGTTTGTAAACAGAATGTTATATCTGCATATTGTACAACAAGTAACCACTAGGAAGAGAGTATGCAATGTGTTAATTATTGAAACTGTCATACAAATTTGGTTTGAAACTGTCTCATTGCTATTTGTCTCTCAATAAAATTATGGGAAAAAAAGAAACAGGGAGGAATACTTCTTCCTTGAAAGAAAATGTCCTAATCAGTGCTGAAAGTGTGTGCAGTCATGTATGTATGTGCAATTGCTTACTGTAAATAATAATAATAATAGTAATTAATAATAATGTAATTTTTTTTTTAGTTTTGGCCTGTAGAGAGCCAGTTTTTCCAGCACTATTTGTTAGAGGCTATCTTTCTTCCAGTGAGTATATTTGGCCCCTTTGTCAAAGATAAGGCGGCTGAGTGTGCTCATAGAGTCTTCAGCACCCTTTCTTCTATTCTATTGGTCCTCAGGTCAATTTAGTGTCTGGTACCATGCTGATTTTTTCACAGTATAGTTGTACTACAATTTCAAGTCAGGAATTGTAATGCCTCTTGCCTTGTCTTTCTTTATTGTGCAGGATTGCCTTTGTTATTCTAGTTGTTTTTGATTCCAAATAAGTTTTAGGAATGATTCCAGTAAGCCTGTGATGTATGTTGGTGGTAATTTGAAAGGGATTGCATTTAATCTGGACAGAAATTTTGGGAGTATGGTCATCTTCAAAATGGTGGTTCTTCTTATCCAAGAGCTTGGAGTATTTTTCCATTTTCTTCAATCACATAAGTTTTCTTTTTTAAGAGTACTATAATATTTCTTGAAAAGATCTTTGACTTCTTTAGTTAGACTAATTCCAAGGTATTTCAATTTCCTTGGTGTTGTTGTAAAAGGTATTGTTTCTATAATTTCCTTCTCAGTGTGTTTGTTGCCTCTGTAGAGGAATGCTATTGAATTTTAGGTACTGACTTTATGACCTGCTATGGTACTGAATTTCTGTATTAATTCTGGTAGCTTCTTGGTGAAAATTTTTGGGTCTTCCAAGTAAGGTATCATATCATCTGCAAATAAAGATAATTTAACTTCTTTTTTACCTATTCATATTAATTTTATTTGTTTCTCTTCTATAATGTCTGTAGCTAATGATTATAGAATTATATTGAATAGGAATGGTGATAAAGTATTTCCTTGTCTTGTACCAGATCTAAGAGAAAAAGATTTCAGTTTTTCCCTATTTAGGTTTATGTTAGCCATTGGGTTTTCATAAATGGCATTTACCAGATTGAAGTAGAGCCCATCTATTCCAATTTTCTGTAGGACTTTGAACATGAATGAGTGTTGGACTTTGTCAAAATCCTTTTCTGCATCAATGGACAATATCATGTGGTTTCTAGTTTTCGCTCTATTGATATAGTGTATTAGATTCATGGCTTTTCGAATATTGAACCATGTTTGCATCTCTCGGATGAATCCTACCTGGTCATGCTGTATCATCTTCTTGAAGATTTGCTGTATTCCATTAGCTAGTGTTTTATTGATAATTTTGGCGTCAATGTCATGAAGGAGATCGGCCTGAGGTTCTCTTTCTTAGTTGCGTCTTTCCCTGGTTTTTGTATCAGTATTATACTTGCCTCCAGGAATGACTTTGGAATGATTGCTTCCTTTTCAATTTCTTGGAAGAGTTTGAGGAGTAAGGGTACTATATCTTCTGTAAATTTCTTGTAGAAATGAGCTGTATATCCATCTGGACCTGGATTTTTCCTTGTCGGTAACTTTTTAGTTACATCTCGTATTTCATTGGCTGTTATTGGGCTGTTCAGAAAGTTATATCTTGTGGATTCAGTTGTGGTAATTTGTACCTTTCTAGGAATCTGTCCATTTCTTCTGTGTCTTCTGTGAAAGTAAAGATTCTCAATGTAGGTACTGAAAATGTTCGTAATTTCCACTGAGTCTGTGTGAATTATGCCCTTTTCATTCCTTAATGCTTGTATTTGAATTTTTTCTTTCCTCTTTATGATGAGGTTAGCTAGAGGTTTATCAATTTTATTTAATCTTTCAAAGAACCAGCTTTTTGCTTTTTTAATTATTTGAATTGTTTTCTTCATCTCAGTTGAATTAATTTCTGCACTAATCTTTATAATTTCTTTTCATCTGTGGGCTATTGCTTTGGTTTGATCTTCCTTTTCTAGTTGTTGAAGGTGAGGCATTAGAGTATTTATTTGCTCCCATTCGTTTTCCTATTTTGTGAGTTCACAGCTACGAATTTCCCTCTGAGAACTTCTTTCATCGTATCCCATAAATTCTGCTAAGTTTTGCTTGAGTTTTCATTGAATTGTAGATATTGTTGAATTTCTTTTTTAATTTCATCTGTGACCTTTTGGATGCTGAGTAGGATATCATCTAATTTCCATGTATTTAAGTTGTTTTCTGGTTTCTTTTGTCATTTATTTCCACTTTCATTGCACTGTGGTCAAATAATGTGCATGGCACTATTTCTGCTTTCTTATATATACATAAGCATGACCTATGGACCAGTATGTGGTGTAGTTTTGAAAATGAACAATGTGCAGCTGAGAAAAATGTGTACACCGGTGTGTTTGGGTGGAACACTCAGTATATGTCCACTAAGTCCATTTGTTTCAAAGTTTCATTCAGTTCTATTATTTCTTTGTTAAGTATTTGTCTGATTGATCTATCTTTTGGAGATAAGGGGGTGGTAGGGTCTCCTGTTAAAATCATGGTATTGGATATTAGATTTTTCATGTCCATTAAGATTTGCTTTA
This sequence comes from Octodon degus, assembly GCF_000260255.1. Classification (NCBI taxonomy): domain Eukaryota; kingdom Metazoa; phylum Chordata; class Mammalia; order Rodentia; family Octodontidae; genus Octodon; species Octodon degus. Next base: position 258,340 of record NW_004525028.1, read on the forward strand.
TATAGTTGCGTGCTCCGATGTTTGGTGCATACATATTTAAGAGTGTTACATCTTCCTCTTGAATTTTTACCATAACCACTATATAGTTGCCTTCTTTATTTTGCTTGAACTTTGTTGGCTTGAAGTTGGGACTGTCTGAGATTAGGATTGCTACCCCTGCTTTTTTATGTGGTGCTGGGCATGTAGTATTGTGTTGCATAGTTTGACTTTCAGCTTATGTATGTCTTTATGATTTAAACGTATTTCTTGTATACAGCATATTTTTGTTTTTTGTTTCCTAATCCACCATGCCAGTCTATTTCTCTTAACTGTTGAATTGAGTCCATTTACATTGATGCTTAGAATTGAGATGTATTAACTTGCGAATAACCTGTTATTTACCTGTTGTCGTTTACTCCTTTTTCTCCTGCGTTTAATTACTTGCCCAATTTAGTTGATTGCTTCTGATCTCATTCGTGGAGTTTTGATCTTTTGGTCATTGTCCAGAACATCTTTCAGTAGTCTGTGTAGCGTTGGATTTATCACCATGAAATTTTTTAGCTCTTCTTTGTCATGAAAGTATTTCACTTCTCCATCAAACGTGAAAGAGAGTTTTGTAAGGTATAGTGGTCTTGGCTGGGATTTGTTCATAGAGAAGTTGAAGTATTCTGCTCCATACTCTTCTTGTCCTCATGGTGTGTGAAGAGAAGGCAGTCATAATTCTCATGGGTTTTTTCTATGATTATGATCTGCTTCTTTTCTCTAGCAACTTTCAGTATAGTATTCTTGTGCTGAATTTCTGGGATCTTGACTAATATATGTCTCGGTGTGTTTTTAATTGGGTTGCCATTACTTGGCATTCTGTATGCTTCAGTTAACTGAATGTCAGATTGTTTCCTCATATTTGGGAAGTTTTCTGCTATTACTTCTGCCCATTTTTTAAAATGTCATTTGTATGAACTTCTTCTTCCTCATTGATGCCTATTAGTCTCACATCGTTCATCTTTGCATCTTCTTGCACGTAATGGTTTATTCTTTCCTGCATCCTGGTTGTTTCTGAGAGATCCTTTCTTACCTTTTCACTAGCTGCACCAGCATCTTCAAATCTGAAACTCTGTCTTCACTTTGAGTTACACGATTTTGCAAGCTTGTGATTGAGATTTTAATATCCTCTATATCTCCTTGACTCTGCTTCTTGTGACCTATTTCTTTCCTATATTGATCCTTCAAGGAATCTGTCATTTTTCTAATCGCCTCTATTTTTTTTAATCAATGTCTTCTATAGAAGCAGTTAGAAATTCTTTTACTGCAGTGTTTTTTTTTTTTTCATATTGGGTTTCCTCCCTATGTTTTTGTACTTGCTTCTTTACTTCAGATGCTATGAGTTCTGAGAATTCTTTTTATTTCAGAAAGGAATTGCACTCTGAGTTCCTCTATAACTTTCTGCTGTTGCTTATTTACTATCGATGCTCTTAATTCATGCATTTGAGCCAAGCTAGTGTCCTCTGCACTTGTTCTGGGTGCGCATTTGGTTTCCTCCATGTGTTTCTGCATTTGATGCTTTATTCCCGATGTTATTAATTAAGGGATTTCTTTTTTTATTTTCAATCTGAGATCCTCTACACCTTTCTGTAGCTGTTTATTTCAGAAGCCATTAATTCATTGTTTTGAGCTTTTTTATTCCCAATTTGTTCTGTGTTAGTGTCCTCTGGCACTTGTTATGCATGGGCTTGGGTTTTGAGGTTGCATTTTGTTCCTTCTCGTCATTTTGTGTAGCACTGTCTTCTGAATTTCGTTGTAGATCTTTGCTGCAGTTATAACCTTAGGACGTACTGAAGTACAGGAGCAGATCTACAAAGTTTAGAGTTTTCCAGCTGTGCCTGGCTTGGGTCTGACTGCTGTGCTCAGCTCCTTCCTGCTGCTGTTATTTGGAATGATCCTGTTGTGCCCTTCTGACAAGATTTTCTGCTCTTGATCTAGCTGGGGGGTTCTATCCTCTACATTCTCTGCAGGTATTGCTCCTGCAGGTTTCTAGCCTAAGCTGAGCCTGGAAAGGTCAAGGTGGAGTAGGGGGTAGAGACAGCTCTCCCACTCACTCACTGTGTCTGGGCTAGTACCAGATCGGTGGGTTCCCGGAACTTGTCAGAAATTTCTACCTTGTGTGTGGGGTGTGGGGGGGGGTACTAAAGATTGATGAGGGTGTTCCAAGGGGTTGGAAGTGGGTTTTACCCATGCTGCACCTAGGCTTGGCCCAGTAGCATGTCCCGCCATTGCAGGATAGCCAGAAGCTCTCCCACACACTCACCAGGCCTGGGCTAAGCCTGGGCCTTGGGGGATCCCAGAATGAGGCAGAAATTGCTACTTGGCAGGCGGGGTGGGGGAGGAGCTGTGGAGTGGTGGGGGATATCTCAATTGCGTGGAATAGGGTCTCACCCACGCCGTGCCTGGGCTGGGACCAGTAGTAGGTCCCGCTGGCACAGGGTAGCCGGAATCTCTCCCACACTCTCACCGGGCCTGGGCTAGGACTGCATCTGGGGGTTCCCGGAACACGGCAGAATCTCTGTCTCTCTTTATGCTGAAAACATCAATAAAAAGATTATCTGACCAAAAAATATCAATAATTCAGTGATATTAGGAATCACTTAGGCCCTAGCCTCTATATTTATTATAAGTTCAACACAAGTGCTAATGAAGTGGAATCTGTAAAAGAGATGAGATTTTCTGACAGATTCCAAGCTGATATTTTATGGTCCTTGCTCTGTGACCCAAACAGAAAGCAAGTCTCCATGATGGAGTGTTATGTCTCCAGCTGCTTCTCAACAGTGTACATAAATGTAATCACGGAACTCATTCCAAGCATTCATATCATAAAAACATGATACTGGTTGGTAGACTTATTTGCAGCTGGAAACAGAGGTCAGAACTGAAGCACAAAGCTTAATCATTTCACTTGCTTCTTGAATGTGAAGAGAATGGTGTGACAGCTATACTTACTTGCTAAGACGGAAAGGACATCTGTTCGTTCTGGAAACTCATGATATGTTTTTTTTAAATTAATTTTTTTGAAAAACAAATAGCAATGAGACATTTTCAAAACAAATTAATAAGAAAGTTTAAATACTTAATACATTGCATATAGTTGTCTTCGTAGTGGTTATTCATAGTACAAAATACAGACATGATATTCTGTCCAAACACTTTTAGTGCAACTCTTTCTTCTCACTGAATTAAGAGAACAAAGCTGTATATCTGTTCTATTTTGTATATACAGATACAAAATGGTCCTTCATTTGTATCCCCTTTTATGGTTTAGTTTTGTCAGAGATGGTGATTCCCTTGCCAAAAGTATGGGACATTTCACGAATTTGCATTTCTTCCTTGCGCAGGGGTCATGCTAATCTTCTCAGTATCATTCCTATTTTAGTATATGTACTGCCGAAGTGAGAGTTATATTTTTTAATTAATTTTATTGAGAAATGACTAGCAATGAGACAGTTTCAAAACCAATTAGTAGGACAGTTTCAATAATTAATACATTGTTTATGGTTGTCTTCGTAGTTGTTATAGTACAAGATGCAGACATGAGTGCAAATCTTTTTTTCTCATTGAATGAAGAGAAAGTATCTTTATCCTATTTTTTATATACAGATACAAAATGGTTCTTCATTTATATCCCCTTTTTGAACTCATATATTAATGAGAAGTAGAAACTTGTTTTCTTTGAAGAAACATCAGAGTTCTTTTTCTAGTAGCTTTTGGGAAATTCAGCACAAAACGATGCAAACTTCTGTGGAAAGATCAATCTTAGGCCAATACTAATGTGTGTAATAGCTGATATATAGATGTCTCTCCAAAATCTCATGTGCTCATAGGTGTTGCTTTTTAGGAGCTGCCTAGATCTAAGATGTGTGGTACTGGGATTATGTGTGTGTGTGCTACTCTATTAGTCCACTAATTGGTTTATCATAGTTCTGGGTATGGACAATAAGGCCCATCGTGGGTGTGGTGGGTACCACCCAAAGGCTATAGTCTTCATGGGATAAAAAGGAAAGAGAAGTTTGCTGCTTGATGCTTTCTCCCACCTATCTGTACTTCCATGGACTGTTTCTCCATCATTCTCCTCTTCTGTGCTGCTCTGTGTAGGAATCCATCTTAACATGGACAGAAACCTGTACACACTGTGAGCTAAAATAAAAGTCTTTCTTTAACTCGGATGTCAGGTATTTTGTCCCCCCAGTGAGAAGAGTAACTAAGACTATGTGCGTCCACTGTAAGCAGACACATAGACATTTGTTTGTAAATCTCTGGTCTAACTTGCTTTCTGGTCCTGTGCAAGTGCTATTAGTTTTGCACAATATCAGTGGTTGCAATATCATTTTATCTCTATCAAAATACATTGTTTTGGCATCTGAAAATGAAGGATAAATTTATTTTGTATAAGTCTATCTTCAGGGATTTCATACACTGATGGATGAAGTAATAGTTGAAAACAAAGAATATACATGAGACACAATCTATTTTAATAAAGTTGTACGGCTATTTTTTGCCTGGGATTCCAAAGAAACAATGGTTGTGTCTCTATCATTGTTCCTATTTTTGGGATCAAATACCCAGTACTTGCAAATTAAAGGAGGAAACAGTTCATTTGGATTGAAGTTTCAGAAGTTTTATTCATAGCCAGCTGGTTCTATTGCTATGGGTGGGAATGGAGGTAGAACATCATTATGGAAGGCTGTAGTTAAGAAAGGCTACTTATTTCATGGTGATTGAAAGGAAGAACACAGGGAAAAATAGTACCTTGGAGAGATGTATACTCCAAAGGTATGTCTCCAATTACCTACCTCCTCCAGCTGGACCCCACTTCCTAATAGAATGAACATCAAGGTATTGGTTATTTTACTGATAATTACAATGTCACTATGACTCAGTCACTTCTCCAGGAGCCTCTTAATATAGTGAACTTGACAACTGAGTTTAACTGACACTTGTTTTAATATGATTATATCATTTCCCAGTAGTAACTTGGTTCACAAACTTAATTCTTTCCATGATTCTCAAGGGAAATGACTGCTTTCCTGTTGTGCAGGGAAGATGACCAGAGTCATATTCATCATCAAATGTGCAGTTCACAAAAGGAAGTCAATTTTTGCCCAATGCTCCTGTTGCCAAACTGAACTGTTCATGAATGCAAGTATAGGTGATTGAGGTGTTACTTCATTTCTTCCCAAACTGATTCCTCCCTTTTTATTTCTTGACTTAGATAGAGAACTTGATTCCTTAGGTAAAAGCTAGAATCTTGTCATAGCTAGTATCAAACAGTCTGTTCCCTCCCATTATTAACACAGAACTCCATTCACTGAATATCTACCAGAATACCTTCTCTTACTGAATTTTCACTATTACTTTCTTGAAGTTCACATATTTATTTATGGCATTTAATAGATGCTTTCTTGGTACTTATTTTCTCCTTAAAACAGCTATTTCCAGGACTATACACCACATTATTCTGTATTAATTTCTTTAGGCTCAGTATCTCCTACTGGATGGAGATTTCAAAGACAGTCATCTCTTATATATCTCAGTGTCTCTGTACCCTAGGGCACGACCTGTTAACTAGTATGTTCTCATAAACGTTTGCTCAACAGAGTTTCTCAGTTCACCTGCTACCTCTGTACTTCCCTCCTATGCATCATCAGCCAAACCACAATAATAAATTCTGCTCATGAAACCCTAATTGTCAAATGCGTTCACTGATATTATGCTTAATGAAGAATAAGTTATAAATTGTGAACACTGACTGATACTTATGTGCATGACTGTTCATGTATTTCTTAAGTCACTGCTCTTAAAAAAACAACTTAAACCCAAACTGAAATCATTGGTTTAATTTTTCTATCAAAGGCTCACCTGTGCTGTGCTCTTGATACTTCATATATATATATATATATATATATATAGAGAGAGAGAGAGAGAGAGATCTTAGGGCCCCATTTTACATAGACAACAATGAAATCAGAGTCCTTCTTTAGTTCTCAGCTATCCATGTCATTCTTGCCATAACCCAGACATTGTATTTAACACAAGGGAAAAATAATTGTATTTTATATTTGCCGATAGAAAAGTAGATCATATTGTGCTGTAAAGCAATCCAGTCCTGATGAAGAGACAATTAAGAACTGCACATTAATTTAACTGTGTTAGTGCTCTATGGAAACATGTCTGTACCTTTCATGGATATACTGCTGGTGGTCCAAAATTGCAATCATTACTATATTTGTCTTGTCTTAGAAAAGATGGGCTGGAGAAATAGCTTGGCAGTCTAAGCGCCTGCCTGCCAAGTGCAAGGACCTGAGTTTGATCCAGGATAACTCATGCTGTTCTGGCTCCAGACACTGGGTGCACCGTGCTGGCCCATAAACTGGTACATGCCTGTAATCCCAGACTTAGGAAGGCTGAGACAGGAAGATCACTGTGAGTGTGAGCTGCATAATAAGACCCTTTACCAATTTTTTTAAAAGATAATTATAGCTATGCTTCCTTCATTAACCTTTTAAATCTTTTTTTTAATTTAATTTTTTTTTTAATTTGTGTGTGTCTCTGTGTGTGTGTGTGTGTGTGTGTGTGTGTGTGTGTGTGTGTGTGGCCAGCTCAGCCCACCAGGGGGCCAGGCCGGCTGGCATGTGGTGCTGGGGGATTGAACCATGGTCCCTGTGCCTTGCCAAGCTTGTTCTAAGTAGGTGCTTTAGACCACTGAGCCATCTCTCCAGCCCCCATTAACCTTTTTTTGCAGAAGATATCATAAAGTATATTTTCCATGTATATAATGCATGTTTTGTAAGCATATGGTGAATTAATATTAATTATATTAAATTTAATTATCTTAAATTTTCACTTCAAGTATATGGGCATATTGAACTTTTAGTATTTATTTCATTACTCGAAATGAGGGTTTCCAGGTGTGCTATTTTAATTTTAGCATATGTACTAGAAGAAAGTTAGATAGCCATTTAAATCAAAAGTGAATTCAGCAAGGCTCCATAACTGTAATCACATAATCACATCTTGGACTTAGGGGTGTATGCATTTGAGGCAGGGCTAGACTCAGCATGATTGGTTCAGAAGTCCTCCAAGCCCTAGAAATCAACTAATGGCCATTTAGGAAGTGGCCTAAAATAATCCCAGATTGTCTACTAGATGAAGGGGGCCACTAGTCATTCTACTTAAAGTCCTGTTTGATACGTCAGTCCAGTAGTGTGTTATTCCAGGGACTAAATGTAGTACTTAAATTTCCTAAATATTCTTCCTCAAAAGTATCTTCAGTCCCATGAAAATAATGCTTTTACTTCCCAAGCATTCTTTTCTCAGGAATCTTTTCGACATCCTTGATAATATAGTTGCCTATATTTTTTACTTTATTAATATAAGTTATTAATAATCCAATAATTAAAATTTATCAATATTTTATTTATTTATTAATAAATTACTTTATTAAGTAGTTTTGCAATCCCTATTCTTTGTTAGATAACAGAGAAGTAATTGCACTTTTAGTGAATTGAAAAGTCTGAATTATGTCATCTATATCAATTTCAGTGTGAAAGTGTTTTGAATTTACTTATATTTGTTCAATATAGATTGAGAAAGAAAATGTGGAAACCCCAGGGAAGAGAGTAACTTGTGTCTACTGTTGCCCATCAAGTACATTAGTAAGAGTCTTGTTCTGTAATATAAAATGGATATAATGTGGCATTGGCCTCTTATCTAAAAAATAAAGCAATTCAGTTTTATATGTTGTGAAATAAAAAGTAGTTCCTTATGAATTTTGGTGTTGTGTGACAACACAGGCTGCGAAGCCAGTTGATCCATGTCTACAGGGAGGAACTCATAACCAGTATTTGAATGTTTTGCTTCCTGAATGAGACCCAAGAAATACCCCCAAGAGATGTCGGAAGGCCTGCCATGTATGTTAATGGGGCTGGCAACAGATGAAATAAGTTTAGTGGGGAACATTTTGATACCAAGGGAACTGGAAGGGTGGTGGTAAAACTGGGTTGGGGCATAATATCATTTATGTCTTATCTGGTTAGTATGACCTCTGAAATTTCACAAAAGAAGTGACATCTACTTTATTTTTTCTTATTGCAAAGTTTGTTGAGATAAGTATAGGCCTACATAGAGATTCAAGAGATAGTTCATTTCCATGTTACCTCTTTCTCTTCGTGGAAAAGTAGTCTTGTTTTTCACTTTGTGGAAATATATCTCTCTAAGATGTAGGACCAATGTACTTCAGGTAATATATGAAAGTCCATGGATAATGAAACACAACCACAATTTTTTTCTTTTTTTCTATCAGCTCAGATGCTTGGAAGGATGTGAACATTGTATACAATTATAGTTGCATCAAAGTTCAAATTAAACTCCATGGGAGATGGTGGACCTGAAAGAGGCTGCAAATCATTGACCAGAGAAGCCCAGGTGAGGAGAGGGGGAAAACGAAGTTGAAATTTTTGCCATCCCAATGAGTGTGAAGAACTGAAAAAGAAGCACCAATGTGGTTCCAAAGATGTAACTAAATGGTTTGATTCCATAGTAGAGGTTTCTGATGTGAGGTAAGGAAAAGTACCTTCTATGAAACTACAACAGGTGTGTGTGTGTGTGTGTGTGTGTGTGTGTGTGTGTGTGTGTGTGTGTTTCTGCCTGTCTGAGGCTGAGGCCACTGAGAAAGTGCTGAACAATCATAATTTTCAGGGCCCTTCAGGTGGTAGCCCCTCCCATTGTAGTAGAAGACAAGGGTAAATCTCCAAAAACCAAGCTCATAGAGCCAATCCATAGAGTAATAATCTTGGACCTTGATCCTCCGAACTAGTGTGTTAACAAGAAATGTCCTTTAAATTTTTCTTTTCTGAAGGAAAATATTGATAATTTGCTAAAGCATAAAAAATGTTTCTTAATTTAATTGGAATAAAAAGTAGTTGAAAAATCCTGCAAAATCAGAATGTAAGACTAACAGAGGGCAAGGCAATAAAGGACTTTACACACATATCCGTCAGATATTGTGATTAAAATTGCTAGGTCTGGGCCACAGAGATGGCTCAGTGCAGTAAGAGCTTCCCTGGCAAGTGCAAGGGCCTGAGTTTAATCACTGGTTCTGATAAAAAAAGCTAGGTCTCTCCTTCACATACCTTGTTTTATGTACAGTTTCTTTTACTTTTGACATGGAGAGATAACAATATAAAACTGAAGATTTCATCTAAGTACAGCAAACTACAAAATAAAAAATTATCATTTATTTCACAAAATACATATTTGGAGAGACGACAGTACCAATGTGTATGCAATACACATGCCATCTACTACAATGGGAGGGGCTACCACCTGAAGGACCATGAAAATTATGAT
>NW_004525028.1:269093-270530 GCF_000260255.1 Octodon degus
GTTTTGGTTCCTCTCTAGAACATCTTTCAGTAGCCTGTGTAAGGTTGGCTTACAGGTGATTTTTAATAGATAATTTATCTCTAGTAGAAATGTCCACAGTGTCTGTCACATAGCAGAAGATCAACAAATACTTCTTAAAAGAACAAGTGAATAAGGGAATGAAAACTTTCAGGAATCTATGTTTAAAATCTCCTGAAAATTTTCATATGAGATATTAGACAAAACTAAGCATTATCAAGATGACTTTATGTGTTTAGGATCTTCCAAGTACAAAGAAAATAAAATTCAAATTATTTATGGCATCTTCTTTCTTTGGGCATTTTCTTTTTCTTGGCAGAACCAGGGTTTGAACTCAGGCCTTTGAGCATGCCAGGCAAGCGCTTATTCTTTTTTGTTTTCTATAATTTTACTGACAAACAAACAGCAATGATACAGTTTCAAATCAAATTGCTAGGACAGTTTCAATAATTAACACATTTCCTACTATCATCCTAGTGGTTACTTGTACAAGAGGCAGGCATGATATCCTACTTACAAACACTTACAAACAAATCCCTTTATTCACTGAATTAAGAGAATGTAGCTATATACAAACCCTAACCATTATGAATACACAGATACAAACTGGTCATTCATCTGTATCCCCTTTTATTGTTTACTTCCATCATTTAACTATGATAAGTGCGTGAACTCAGCAAAATATTCCAAAATAGTCCAGTAGTCGATAATAGTATGGGGACTTCCACTTGAAGAGCAATGTCAGAAGTTGTTGACCTGAGTCCCCTATAGCTCAACATACCAACATGGCTTTACTTCTTACACTTTGGTTTTATACATTTCTGCTGAATGGTTAAGACCAAGATAAAGCAAGACCTATGTAATAAGAATTGTAGCTTTTGTATCTGATAAGGTCTGTCAAATCCCTTCAGGATTTATCCTGAGATCCTGTACCTCAGACTGTATGTCCTTTGTCAGTGTCAGTCATGTGGATGAGTCATGGCAAATGCTTGGCCAGTTTGCTCTCTGTGAAAGCCTGAGAGAAAGTTTTCTCTCCATGTGACTCTCCTTAGTCACACTCTACATCAGCGATCACTGTAATCTTTGTCCCCATAATCTACTTGATCAGAAAATTTGGGAAACTACTGAGTTACATGATGTTACACTACAAACTCTCTTATGTTCTGAGTCTTAATAGACCTTGGAAAGCTGGGACAAAAGGTTCACTTTCCTTGCATCCCTTCTTTTTCTCTAATTTTGGCCTTCCAAATTAGGTTGTTAACCCTCCAGAAAAGAAGCTTATTTTTATTACACTACAACCTAGGCTGTTCTGTTTAACCACACTATCTGTCTGAGTATCAAAAATCTTCAACATAACATGGAACAAGTATTCTGCATCAAGTATCGATATGTTAAACTTTAAGTCCCTACAGAATTTGA
>NW_004525028.1:270888-272861 GCF_000260255.1 Octodon degus
AGTCTCAGGATCATTGTCTTGCCCATCTTCTTCATATAACTACGAGTTGCCATTGTCATGTTTCATAGCTCTTCTCCTTGCTTGTTCATCATTGTCTAGTCCTCAAATATGTGCTTTTCTTTTAATTTTATTATACCTTTATATTTGTCGTTCTCCTTTTGTGTTCTTATACAAGGGAAACTATATCATATTTACACACGTGTTTCTGGTGTATTTAACTTATGAGTATATCTTCAAGTGGTATCCACTTAGATTTAAAGGTATCGAGTTTATCATTCTTTGTAGCTGAGTAATACTCCATTGTACAACAATACCACATATTTTTAATCCATTACTCATGTGACGGGCATCTCAGTAATTTCCAAGATTTGGCTATCAAAAATTGTGCTGCTATAAACATAGGCACACATATATCACTATGATACAAGGTTTTCAGATACTCCTTGAAAACTTCTAGTAGGGGAACAGCTGGTTTGAACGGGATTTGCAGGCCTAGTTTTCTAAGTCATCTAACATTGATTTCCTTGATGGCTGAACCATTCTATATTCCCACCAGCAGTGGAGAAATGTTCCTTTATCACTAAAACATCTCCAATATTTGTTGATGGTTGATCTCTCAATAAGAGTCATTCTTTCTCCGGTGAGATGATATCTCAATGTTGTTTTAATTTGCATTTCATGGATGCCTAGTGGCGTGGAGCATGTTTACATATATTTCATCCTCTGGGAAATGTCTGTTCATCTCGAATGAACCTTTCTAGACTAGGTCTTTAAATTTTGGGGTCCTAGTGTCTTTAGTTCCTTATAAATTCTAGAGGGCAGACTTTCGTCTAAGTACTTATTTTTCAAGATTTTTTCCATATTTGTGGGTTGTCTTTTCACTTTATTGGTAATTTATCTTCACGTGTAAAATCTTCTCAATAAGATCAGGTCCCAGTCATTAATTATTTGAAACATTTCCCCTGTGATATGATTTTTGTTCATGAACACTTTGCTTACCCCTATATCTTCAAGAGTTCCACATACTTTCTCTTCCACGAGATTTAGTGTTTCTGTTTTAATGTTTAGATATTTAATCCATTTTAGCTTAGTGCATGGTGATAGATCTGGGTCAAGCTTTAGTTTTCGGCATGTAGCGAGCCAGTTTTCTCAACCGTATTGGTTTACGAGGATGTCTTTCTTCGAGTGAGTATGTTTGGCCACTTTGTCAAAGACAAGGTGGCTGAAGGCATTTTAGAGACTTCAGAGTCTTCTAATCTATTCCATTGATCCTCAGGTCTGTTTTGTAGCCAGTACCATGCTGATTTTATCACAGTAATCTTGTAGTATAATTTCAAGTCAGGAATTGTAATGCCTTCTGTCTTGTCTTGTTGGCCTGGATTGCCTTTGTTATTCTAGATCTTTACTGGTTCCAAATAAATTTTATGAATGATTTCTCTATGTCTATGTTGTATGTTGGTGGTAGTTTGATATGGATTTCATTAATTCTGTACAGCAATTTTGGGTGTATAGCCATCTTCACAATGTTGGATTTTCCTATCCAGGAGAGTGGAATATCTTTCCAATTTCTGAAATCCTCTACGATTACTTTTTTAAGAGTATGTCAATTTTCCTTGAACAGAACTTTGAATTCTTTAGTTAGATTAATTTCAAGGTATTTCATATTCCTCGGTGCTATTGTAAAAGGTATTGTTTCTCTAATTTCACTCTCAGTGTGTTTGTTATCTGTGTAGAGGAATGTGATTGACTTTTTGATGTTGACTCTGTATCCTACTATCCTACTGAACTTGTGTATTAATTGAAGAAGCTTCTTGGTGGAGTATTTTTGGTCTTCTAAGTTAAGTGGCATGTCATCTGCATATAGTGATAATTTAACTTCTTTACCTATTCTTATTCCTTTTATTTCTTTCTCTTGTCTAGTGGCAGTAGCTAATGATTCAAGACCTATGTCGAATGGGACTGATAGAGCACAT
>NW_004525028.1:280082-283075 GCF_000260255.1 Octodon degus
GGAATTTACTGAAGAGTTTTGAATCTATGCACATGAGGGAGTTTGGCCAGTAGCTCTTTTTTTTTTCAGTTGAGTCCTTCCCTGATTTTCTTTTATCAGTATAATACTCTCCTAATGAATGATATTGGGAGGATTGCTTCCTTTTACAATTCACTGAAGAGTTTGACGAGTATAGGGACAATGTCTTCAGTAAATTTCTGGTAAAATTCAGCTCTGAATACATCCACACCTGGACTTTTCTTTGTTTTTGGGGTTTTTTTTAATTACATCTTGTATTTCAATGGCTGCTATTGGGCTATTGAGTGTGTTATATCTTGTCAATTCAGTTTTGGTGCTTGATATATTTCTAGGAACCTTTCCATTTCTTCTGTGTATTCTATGCTGTAAGAATAATGATTCCCAAAGTAGTTATTCATAATCTACTGAATTTCCACTGTGTCTGTGGTGATTAGAACGTTTTCAATTCATATTGCTTTTATTTGAATTTTTTATTTCCTCTTTTTGATGGGGTTAGCTGGGTATCCTATCAATTTTATTTAATCTTTCAAAGAAGCAGCTTTTTGTTTCGTTAATTCTTTCAGGTTGTTTCTTCGCCTCTATTTAACTAATTTCTGCTCTAATCTTCATGAATTTTTCCTATCTTTGAGCTGTGAATTTGGCTTGCTCTTTCTTTTCTAGGTGCATCATTAAGATGTTTATTTGTTCTGGTTCTGTTCTTTACTAATGTGTGAGTTCACAGCTATGAATTTGCATGTGAGAATTGCTTTCATCACATCCCATTAATTCCGATAAGCTATGCTTGAATTTTCATTGAATTGTCAATATTGTTGAATTTCCTGTTTAATTTCATCTGTGTCCCATTGGTTGCTGAGTAGGGTTTTGTTTAATTTTCGTGTATAGGGTTTTTTACTGGTTTACTTTTGTCATTTATTTCCTAGTTCATTGCACTGTGGTCTGACAATATGCTTGAGATAATTTCTGTTTCCTTGCATATACTTAAGCTTGATCTATGAGCCAGTATGTAGTATACTTGATTAAATGATCCATGTGCAGCAAAGAAAATTGTGTATTTTCAGTATTTTTATTCTCAGTAGAGATTTAACACTCTGTATATTTCCACTAAGCCCATTTGTTTCAAGCTCTGGTTCAGTTCTGTTATGTCCATGTTAAGTTTTTGTTTGGTAGACCTATCATTTAGGGATAAGGATTTTTAAGGTCTCCTGTTAAGATTATGGTTTTGAGTCCTAGCCCAGGTCTGGTGAGTGTGTGGCAGAGCTTCCTGCTACCCTGCACCTGCGGGACCTACTACTGGTCCCAGCACAGGCCCCACGTGGGTGAGACCCTCTTCCATGCCCTTGGGACACCCATCAACACTCCACAGCACCTCCCCCATCCCGTCTGCCCAGTAGGAGTTTCTGCCATATTCTGGGAAGCCCCAGACCCAGTCCTACCACAGGTCCAGTGAGTGTGTGGGAGAGCTTCCTGCTACCCCTCACTGGCGGGAATAATACTGATCCCAGGCCAGGAGCAGTGTGGGTGAGAACCTCTTCCACCCCCTTGGTAGGCCCCCCAACACGCAGCAAAAACTCCCCCACCACGCCCACCGAGTAGGAATTTTGGCCACGTTCCGGGAACCCACAGACTCAGTCCTAGCAGAGACCCAGTGAGTGTGTGGGAGAGCTGCCTCTTATCCCTACTCCAAGTAGTCCAGTCCAGGCTCAGCTCAGGCCTGGCATACAGGCCTGGGTTGTAAACATTCAGCTGCAATCTAGAACCACCCACCTAGAACAGGAAAAATTCTTGCCAGAGGGGCACAACAGGTTCAACCTCAACAGCAGCAGCGGGAAGGAGCTGAGTACAGCATCTGGAACCAAGCCAGGAACAGCTGGATAAATCCAAACTTTATAGACCTGCACCTGAACTTCAGTACGTCCTAAGGTTATAACAACAACGAAGATCTACAACAAAGGTCAAAAGACAGTGCTACACAAAATTAAGAGAAGGAACAAAATGCAACCTCAAAACCAAAGCCCACCTGTAACAAGGGCAGAGGACACCAAAACAGAATAATTTGGGAATCACACAGCTGAAAGCAATGAATCAACGGCTTCTGAAATAAAGAAACAGCTGCAGAAAGGTGTAGAGGAACTCAGATTGAAAATAAAAACAGAAATCCCTGAATTAATAACATCTGCAGTAAAGAATCAAATGCAGAAACATATGGAGGAAACACAATGCTCACCCAGAAGAAGTGCAGAGGACACTAGTTTGGCTCAAATGCATGAATTAAGAGCATCAATAGTAAATAAGCAACAACAGAAAATTATAGAGGAACTCAGAGCGCAATTCTTTTCCGGAATAAAAAAAAAAGAATTCTCAGAACTCATAGCATTTGAAGTAAAAAAGCAAAGACAGAAACATAGTGGGGAAACCAAAACTGAAAAAAGCACTGCAGTTAAAGAATATATAATTTGTTCTAAAGAAGATATTGCTAAAAATAATAGAGGAGATTAGAAAAATGATGAATACATTGAATGATCAATACAGGAAAGAAATAGATCTCATGAAGCAGAGACAATGAAATATAGAGGGAATTAAAATCTCAATCACAAGCATGCAAAACTGATTCAATGAAAGTGAAGACAGAATTTCAGATCTTGAAAATGCTGTTGCAGCTAGTGAAAAGGTAAGAAAGGATCTCTTAAACAGAATGAGGATACAGGAAAGATTAATCCATCACCAGCAAGATGATGCAGAGAGGAAGAATGTGAGACTAATATGCATCAATGAGAAAGAAGGAGTCAATAAAAATGACGTTAAAAATATGGGCAGAAGTAATAGCAGAAAACTTCCTAAACATGAGGAAACAATCTGACATTCAGTTAACCAAAGCATACAGAACAATAAGTAACCTCAACCCAATGAAAACCACACCAAGACATATAATAGTCAAGATCCCAGAAATTAAGCACAAGAATAATATACTAAAATCC
>NW_004525028.1:284750-287911 GCF_000260255.1 Octodon degus
ACTCTCACAGAATAGAAGACACAGAAGAAATGGACAGATTCCTAGAAAGGTACAAATTACCACAACTGAATCGACAAGATATGACCATTCTCAGTAGCCCAATAACAGCCAATGAAATCCCAGATGTAATTAAAAACCTACCGGCAAAGAAAAGTTCAGGTCCGGATGGATTCAGAGCTGAATTCTCCAAGATATTTACAGAGGTTGTTTTTCCTATACTCCTCAAATTCTTCCCTGAAATTGAAAAGGAAGCAATCATCCCAAAATCATTCCTGGAGGCAAGTATTATGCTGAAACCAAAACCAGGGAAAGACGCAACTAAGAAAGAGAATTACAGGCCAAAATCCCTCATGAACTTTGATGGCAAAATCTTCAATACAATACTAGCAAATAGAATACAGCAAATCATCAAGAAGATCATACACAATATCCATTTAAGATTCATCCCAGAGATGCAAGCGTGGTACAGTATTTGAAAAGTTATCAATGTAATGCACTATATCAATAGAGCGAAATCTGAAAACCACATGTTTATCTCCATTGATGCAGAAAAGGCTTCTGACAAGTCCAACACTCTTTCCTATTCAAAGTCCTACAGAAAATTGGAATAGATGGCCTCTACTTCATTCTGGTCAAAGCCATTTATGAAAACCCAATGGATAACATAATCCTAAATGGGGAACAACTGAAATCATTTACTCATAGAACTTGTACATGAAAAAAACGTCCTCTATCACCACTCCTATTCAATACAGTGGTGGAATTTTTAGTTACAGCCATTACATCAGAGAAAGAAATAAAATCAATAAGAATAGGCAAAGAAGAAGGTAAATTATCTTTATTTGCACATAACATGATACTTTACTTGGGAGACCCAAATTACTCCACCAAGAAGCTACTAGAATTAATACAGAAATTCAGTAGCATAGTAGGTTATAAAGTCAATACCCAAAAGTCAACAGCATTCCTCTACACAGACAACAAACACACTGAGTGGGAAATTATAGAAAATATAACTTTTACAATAGCACCGCGGTAAAAGAAATACTTTGGAATTAATCTAACTAAAGAAGTCACAGATCATTTCAAGGAAAATTACAGTACTCTGAAAAAAGAGATGGTAAAGGATTTCAGCAAATGGAAAGATATTCCATGCTCCTGGATAGGAAGAACCAACATTGTGAAAATGCCCATACTCCCAAAATTGCTGTACAGATTTAATGCAATCCCTCTCACACTACCAGCGACATACCTCAGAGACTTAGAGAAATCATTTCTAAAATTAATCTGGAACCAGAAAACACCTAGAATGGCAAAAGCATTTCTGGGCAATAAAGACAAGGCAGGAGGTATTACAATTCCTGACTTGAAACTATACTACAAAGCAGCTGTGATAAAATCAGCATGGTACTGGCAACAAATTAGACCTGAGTAGCAATGGAATAGCTTAGAAGACACTGAAGCCCCTATGAACACATTCAGCCACCCTATCTTTGACAAAGGGGTCAAACATACTCACTGGAAGAAAGATGTCGTCTTTAACAAATGGTGCTGGAAAAACTGGCTCTGTACATGCCAAAAACTCAAACTTGACACATGTCTATCACCATGCGCTAAACTAAAGTCAAAGTGGATTAAAGATCTAAACATTAAAGCAGGACACTAAATCTTCTGGAATAGAAAGTGGGATTAACTCTTGAAGACATCGGGGTAGGCAAAGATTTCATGGAAAGAAATCAAATGGCACGGGAAACAGCTAAAAGAATTAACAACTGGGACTTGCTCTTACTGAGAAGTTTTTTCACATCAAAAGAAATTACTAACAAAGTGAAATGGCAAACTACAAATTTGGAAAAAATTATGACAAGTAAACACTCAGAAAAAGGTCTGCTCTGTAGAAGTTTTAAAGAACTAAAAAACACTAAGGCCCCCAAATTTAAAGACCCAATCCAGAAATTGGCAGCCGAGATGAACACACACTTCTCAGAGGAAGAAATTAAGAAGTGAATAAATATATGAAAAAATGCTCCACATCATTAGCTATCCACGAAATGCAAATTACAACAACATTGAGATATCATCTCACCCGATCACCCCATAAAGAATGGCTATCATAAAGAAATCACCGAACAATATATGTTGGAGAGGCCGTGCGGAAAAGGAAACATTCTCCACTGGTGTTTGGAATGTAGATTGGTGCAACCGTTATGGAAATCAATATGGAGAATCCTTAGAATATTTGCACTGGAAATCCCATTTAAAGCAGCTGTTCCTCTACTGGGAATATTCCCAGAGGATCTGAAAATATCATATCATAGTGATATATGTGTGCCTATGTTTATAGCAACAGAACTTGTGATAGCCAAATCTTGCAAACAACCAACATGCCCATCACCTGAGGAATGGTTGAAAATGATGTGGTATTTTTACACAATGGAGTATTATACATCTATTAAGAATGACAAACTAGAAGCCTTTATATTGAAGGGGATTCCACTTGAACATAAACTCATAAGTGAAATAAAACAGACACATATGTGTAAATATGATATGGTTTCCCTAGTATAAGAACTCAAAAAATATAAATAGAAAGGTATAATACAAGTAAATGGAAAGCAGGAACTCAAGGACTAACTAATAAAGTGAGGGAAAGGAGAAGAGCTAGCAAACATGAATAGGTCAAGCCATACAGTTATATGTAGAAGATGGGCAAGGCAATCCCATCTTCTACAAATAGATGGTCCTGATAATCTCCAGAAGATTTTTGAATCTGGCAGGTAATTGGAGAAATTCTCACCCTGAGTAACTATATATACTGATACCTCTGAAATAAGCTACTACAATTCAAAAGGCAATTTGTAATAGTATTATCATGGTTGGAGAGACTGTCATTCTGGTCTTCTGACTATGGGCTGCTTGAAATGACATGCCTGTTGCTGCTATGATGTCTCTCAGGTAGATGTTATTCAAAAAGTAGGGGGTGGTGAATGAAAGCAAGAGACAGGAAAAGGAATATTGTGGGACTGTCCTGCTTCAATTTTGTATATAGTGAGATATTTGGATTTATGTGTAAACATAAGAATTATATAATTCTTTATGCCTATTTTTAAAATATATTCTAATATTTTAATGTTTATTATTATATTCTATAGGGACTTAAA
>NW_004525028.1:288696-289234 GCF_000260255.1 Octodon degus
TTACATTCTCATAATGAATAGAGTGATTTGTTCTAATGGTGTTTGTAAATAGGATATCGTGTCCACATATTGTATAGCAATTAACCACTAGGAAGAATGTATGCAATGTGTGAATTATTGAAACTATCCTACCAGTTTGATTTGAAACTGTCTCATTACTATTTTACTGATTTCCATAATGGTTTCACCAGTGTACATTTCCACCAGCAGAGAAGAAGGGTTCCTTTTTCCAAACAGCCTCTCCAACATTTTTTGTTGGGTATTTTCTGTGTGATAGTCATTCCTTCTGGGGTGAGATGATATCTCAATGTGGTTTTAATTTGCATTTCACGAATGGCTAGTGATGTGGAGCATTTTTTCATATATTTATTCGCTTCTTTAATTTCTTCCGCAGAGAAGTGTGTGTTCATCTCAGATGCCCATTTCTGAATTGGGTCTTTAAATTTTGGGGCTCTAGTATTTTTTAGTTCTTTATAAATTCTAGAGAGCAGACCTTTGTCTGAGTACTTATTTGTCATGATTTTTTCCAAATTTGTGG
>NW_004525028.1:292890-297546 GCF_000260255.1 Octodon degus
ATTTGCTTTATATAGTTGGGTGCTCCCGTGTTTGGTGCATACATATTTATGAGTGTTACCTCTTCCTCTTGAATTTTTCCCTAACCAGTATATAGTGGCCTTCTTTACTTCACTTGATAATTGTTTGTTTGAAGTTGAGACTGTCTGAGAATAGAATTGCTACCCCTGTTTTTTTCTGCTGTGCTGGGGCATGTAGTATTGTGTTCCATCCTTTGACTTTCAGCCTATGAATATCTTTATGAGTTAAATGTGTCTCTTTTATACAGTATATTTTTGGATTTCATTTCCTAATCCACTGTGCAAGTCTATTTCTCTTAATTGGTGAATTGAGTCCATTTACATTGATGGTTACAATTGAGGTGTATTGATGTACGTTTCCTATGGTATTTACCAGTTATTATTTACTCGTTTTTCTCCTGTGTTTAATTGCTTACCCTATTTAGTTGGTTTCTTCTGATCTCATTCGTGGAGTTCTGATCGTATTTGTCCCTCTCTAGAACATCTTTCAGTAGCCTGTGTAGGGTTGGCTTTGTCATTGCGAAATTCTTTAGCTGTTCTTTGTCATGAAAGTATTTCACTTCTTCATCAAACTTGAAAGAGAGTTTTGCAGGGTATAGTAGTCTGGGATGGAATTTGTTTTCATAGAGGAACTGAAGTACTCTGCTCCATGCTGTTCTTGCCTGCATGGTTTTTGAAGAGCTGTCGGTCATAAGTCTGATGAGTTTTCTTTTTAATGTGATCTGCTTCTTTTCTCTAGCGGCCTTTAATTGATTATTCTTGTGCTGAGTTTCTGGGATCTTGACTATTATATGTCTCGGTGTGCTTTTCATTGGGTTGAGGTTCCTTGGCATTCTATATGCTTCAGTTTCCTGAATGTCAGATTGTTTCCTCATATTTGGGAAGTTTTCCGCTATTACTCTGCCCACATTTTTTAATGTCATTTGTGTTGACTCCTTCTTTCTCATTGATGTCTATTAGTATTACATTGTTCGTCTTTGCATCATCTTGCAGGTGATGAATTATTCTTTCCTGCATCCTCGTTGTTTTTGAGAGATCCTGTATTACCTTTTCACAAGCAGCACCATCGTCTTCAATATCTGAAACTCTGTCTTCACATTCACTTAAACGGTTTTGCAAGCTTGTGATGAGATTTTAATTTCCTCTATATATCTTTGACTCTGCTTCATGCGATCTATTTCTTTCCTGTATTGCTCATTCAAGGAATCTGTAATTTTCCTAATCTCCTCTATTTTTTATCAATATCTTCTTTAGAAGCAGTTGTATATTGTTTTACTGCTGTGTTTTTTTTTCAGATTCGTTTTCCTCCCTATGTTTCTGTAGTTGCTTCTTTACTTCAGATTCTATGAGTTCTGAGAGTTCTTTATTTATTTCAGAGAAGAATTGCGCTCTGATTTTCTCTATATCTTTCCACTGTTGCTTATTTACTATTGACTCTATTAATTCATGCATTTGAGCCATGCTAGTGTCCTCCGCACTTGTTCTGGGTTGGTACTGGGTTTCTTCCATATGTTTCTGCACTTGAGTCTTTAGTGCAGATGGTATTAATTCAGGGATTTCTTTTTTTTTTTGTTTCCAATCTGAGGTCCTCTATTCCTTTCTGCAGCTGTTTCTTTATTTCAGAAGCCTTTGATTCGTTGCTTTCAGCTGTGTGATTTCCAAATTTTTCCGTGTTTGTGTCCTCTGCACTTGTTACCGGTGGGCTTGGATTCTGAGGTTGCATTTTGTTCCTTCTCGCCATTTTGTGTAGCACTCTCTTCTGACCTCTGTTGTAGATCTTTGCTGTAGTTATAACCTTCGCAGATACTGAAGTTCAGGTGCAGCTCTTCAAAGTTTGGACTTATCCAGCTGTGTTTGGCTTGGTTCTGTCTGCTGTGCTCAGCTCGTTCCCGCTGCTGCCTTTGAGGTTGAACTTGTTGTGCTCCTGTGGCAAGATGTTCTGCTCCTGAACTAGCTGGTTTGGATCTATCCTCTATACTCTCTGCAGAAATTGCAGCTGCAGGATTACACCCCAGGCATGTATGCCAGGCCTGAGCTGTGCCTGGAGGGTTCAAGGTGGAGTAGGGGGGAGAGGAAGCTCTCCCTCAAACTCACTGGGTCTGGGCGAGGCCTGGGTCCAGGGATTGTCGGAAATGGTAGAATTTCCTACTCGGATGGCCGGGTTGGGGAGGTGCTACAGAGTTGTGGGCGGCATCCCAAGGGGTTGGGAGAGTGTCTGGCCCATGCTTCGCCTTGGCTGGGACTGTTTCCGCTGGTGCAGGATAGCAGGAAGCTCTCCCACACCCTCACTTGACCTGGGCTAGGACTGGGTCTGCGGGTTCCCTGAAGGAGGCAGAAATTCCTACTCAGCGGGCGGTGTGGGGGAGGTACTTCGGAGTGGTGGTGGGGTGTCCCAAGGGGGTGAGAGAGGGTCTTTCCCAAGCTGCGCCTGGGCTGGGACTGGTCCCACTGGCGCAGGGTAGCAGGAAGCTCTCCCACACACTCATCAGTCCTTGGCTAGGACTGGATCTAGGGGTTCCCGGAACGCGGCAGATTGACTATTTACTTTTGACGCTATTAACATATATATATATTTCAGTTGAGCCAGTGTCCTCTGCGCTTATTCTGTGTGGTCTTTGGGTTTCCTCCATTCGTTTCTGTATTTGATTCTTTACTTCCAATATTATAATGGAAATATTTCTTTTTTTATTCCCGATCTGAGTTCCTCTATACCTTTCTGCAGTTTTTGCTTTATTTCAGAAGCTGTTGATTCATTGATTTCTGCTGTGTGATTCCCAATTTGTTCTGTGTTAGTGTTCTCTGCACTTGTTATGGGTGAGCTTGGGTTATGATATTGCATTTTGCTTCTTGTTGTCATTTGGTGTAGAGCTGTCTTCTGCCCTTTTTGTAGAGCTTTGGTGAAGTTGTAACCTTAGCACCTACTGAAATTCAGGTGCACATCTACAAACTTTGGATTTATTGAATTGTGCCTGACTTGGGTCTGTTTGCTGTGCTCATTTTTTTCTTGTTGCAGCCCTTGTTAGTGAACCAATTGTGCCTCTCTGGCAAGATGCTCTGCTCCTGGACTGGCTCGTGGTTCTGTGCCCTGCTCTCTCCACAGGTACTGCATCTACAGAGCTTTATCTCAGTCCTGTATACCAGGCCTGAGCTGAGACTGAAGGCCAAGGTTAGTAGGGGACTGGGGAATCTCTTCTACACACTCCTTGGGCCTGGGCTGAGGCTGTATCTGGTTTTCCCAAGAACAGGGAAGATATTTTTACTCGGCGGGTGTGGCGACGTCGCTGCAGTGTGGTGGTGGGGTGGCCATATGGCATGGAAATTGTTCTCACATATGCTGCTCCTTTGTGTGTTCCAGATAGTTCCAGCTGTCCTAATTGTCTATATTTATATATGTTACATGGATATGAATAAGGAAATTCATATCCTCGACTGTGAAGAAGCTATAGTTCATCAAGTACATGCAATGAACATATGTGATTGATCTTAATTGCTTCAAATATATAGAAGAATGAATTTTGAGCAGCTCAGTTGTACATCAAAGCAAATTAGTGACTATAGCCCTAGGTGAAATTGAATCAATTAAGGCATGGTGGAATATATAGTCCCATGTGAATTATTAAGAAATAGTGAATAACTGTAAAAATGACAACAAATATGGCTAAAAGAAAGGCAGTAAGTAGGATGGCTAATGACTAGAATCAGTTTGTTAAAGAACAACAGTGTTTTTTCTGTGATAACAAGTGATAAGCAAAAATTCTTTGCCAGTAAAGCATACTTACATATTTTAAAATTTGGTTGAAAATGTTAGAAAATATTGTTTTTGGAGATTTGCTACTAAAATGGCCACTATAAGTGAAAGTTTTCACTAATCTATTGTTCCAGAAAGCTGGACAAATTTTGTAACAATCACAATGAAATTATGACTTAGGTTTAGTGATACAAATTAATCCATTTTAAGAATATTATAAATTCTGGGACAGTTACAATTTCATAATCTATAAACATGGGAAAAACTATGGGAAAACAACTGGATTCAAACCTGAGTTTATACCATAGCACTCACTAGACTTACGACATTGTGTAAGTCATTTAGAACAAATTATTTGAAAATCTATTCATTAACATATAACAAATATTATAATATTTAATATTATCTTTTGAAGACTAAATTAGTCCACATGTGAAAATACTTTGTAAATGTCAACCTGTCATGAAACGATTATATAGTAATGCTAATGCTACTTTTCTTGACTATTTACCTTTGTGATTTCTGGCATAAGTTGTATATAAAAGCCATATAGTGATGATTTACTTTTTAAACTCAACAGCAGTTAATTACTCAAGTTTGAGACCTGCAGAAATCTGCCTTAGTCATTAAAATCACTGATTTGAATCAAGGTTTCATAGTACCAGTGGATGCTTTCATCTTAAGCAATTAGGATCAATTATATCATCATGTATTTGAGTGTTTGACAACTCAGATTTTCTCTAACTAAAATAATTATCTCATTTGTGTTTTTAGTCAGTACAAGCATAATGTATAAACATGAATATCATTTTAATAACATTTTTAAACTACAGAGTTGAAATGTGCACAACTCAGCATGCAACAGAAAAGGTAAACAAAAGAATTATATA
>NW_004525028.1:297646-321916 GCF_000260255.1 Octodon degus
TTTTTCTTATGTGTTTGTGCATTGATTGGTGAAAAAAAGAGATTTTATATTTCAATACATACTTCAGACTTATAAACAAATCATTAAATGAAGAAAAGGTATTTTTTTTATTTTTTGGCTGAACTGGGGGGTTGAACTTAGGCCCCTTGCACTTAGCAGGCATGCCGCTATTCTACTAGGCCATCTCCCTGGCCCCCAAGGAAAGGTACTTTGAACCAAGAAAAAATATACCATTGAATAGCCAACATTCACAATCAAGCATATGCGCAAACTCAGAAGTCAATCAAAAATATGAACCGGGACAAAGTCTGAAGGAATTAATTAAGTCAGCATCTCTAATTATATCTGTGAAAACTATTTTGTGTGTTGACCTTCATGATAATTACTATGTATATGGCTGTCAAGCTCCAGCAAAACCTGGTCCTAATGGAGGTCTTCAGCTGTCACTGATTTTGTACATCTCAAACATACTCCATTATGTTTTGTTTTATTTTTCATTTGTGATAAGATTCTTTTTTATTTCCTTTTACCCTCAGTGGTTGTTCAAGAGCCTGTCTTTTAGTTCCCACATATGTGTGATATCCCCCATTTCCTTATAGTTAAATATTTCTGGATTCATTGCATTTACTGTTGGAAAAGATAAATAAAATTATTTATATCTTCTTTTGTCTGTTTGTTAAGACTTGTTTTATGTTTTAGTCAGTGTTATCAATAAAGATATAATTAATAGGGTATATAGAAAGATAAAAAAGTATTTATTAATAAGGGGAATTGTCTCACTTCAATGTGGAAGTAGAGAACTCCCCAAGCAGGCCAAGTGCAAGGTGCAGAATAAAGAATGCCAGAGGACCTCTAATCAGTGAAGCCAATGGTGTAACTCTCATTTAGGGACCAAAGATATGTGATTTTGAAGAATGAATATAAGTCCAAAAATCATAGAACGTAGAATTCTGATGTCCAAGTTCTGATGACAGAATATAAGGGTCAATTTGCTTCTAGAACAAAGATGATGAAAATTTGCCCTTCACCTACTTTTTTCCATACAAGTATCTTGCTTTTGGATTTTGCCTGCCCTCATTACAGGCAGAATTTTCCCACTTAGTCCACTCACTCATATGATCATCTCTGCTGGAAGCACCATCAGAGACAGGTAGGGCAGCATAATCACTGGAATATAAGAAAAATCACATGGGTTTCTTTGATGCCTTGCGCCTACATATCCCTCCAAAGCTGAATGCACGGTTATTACACATCTAGAGTGTGAAATGCCTGGATTAAAGGTGGATGATTACTAAATTAGTCCACTATAGGCTTGTCATAGTAACAGATATGGATAATAGGAAGGCACCATGGATGTGAGTGCTACCTTCCCTAAGAGAGTGTAACTTGGATAGAATACAAGATATAGAAAGACGGGTGCTGTCATTGTTGCTTGATGCTGCTGCTTCACTAATTTGATACTTTGTTGCCTTCTGCCTACTGTGAACTGCTTTTCTCTTGTGATGCTCTTCTACCGTGCCACCCAGCCTTGGAGCCAGTCAACTATGAGCAGAACCCTCTATAACTGCAAGATAAATACACTTTTTCTCCTTTGACTTTAGTATTGGACATTGTGTCTCAGCAACAAGAAAAATAAATAAGACTGTTTCCTTTTCAGAAAGAAATGGGACGGCCTCAATATCTACTGAAGTATTGAGACTAAAATACTAAAATTTCTCTTAATCCAATCAAACTGATACTCTTAACTAACCATCATAGTCATCTATCTTGTACATCAAACTGTGCATGTTCCATGTGCACTTGAGAAGAGCATGTATTCTTATACTGTCAAGTGAAAAATTAGGTATGTCTTCTTGGTCCAATTTGTTTCATAGTATTGTTTAGTCATGCTGTTTTATTATTGACTTTTCTCTCTGTGCTACCTATTTTTTATTGAAAATAAGTACTGAAGTATTCTATAATTATTGCAATGCTATCAATTCTTCCCTTCAGATATACCAGTGTTTCTTTATATACTTGGCTTTTTGTTGTTTGGAGAGTATGTGTTTTTAGACATTATAGAGGAGTGATTGACATATATGGTGTATATTTAACTAAAAATTGTTATACTGAACAAAAAAGGGGATACAAATGAAGGATCATTTTATACCTTTATTTACAAAATAGTTAATATAGATGTACAGTTACTCTGTCTTAATTCAATTAGAAGAAAGTTTTGTACTAATAGTGTTTGGACATGATATCATGTCTGCATCTTGTACTATGAATAAGCACTATATAAACAACTATAAGCAATGTATTAATTATTGAAATTGTCCGGTTAATTGGCTTTGAAACTGTCTCATTGCTATTTGTTTCTCAATAAAATTAAATAAAAAAAGAAAAATATATATAGTAAATTGCACACTGCCTTTAACCTTTCTCAAAATACTTCCTTATCAACCCTACTAATAGGTATATACATAAAGGAAATGGAACCATAATATATAATAGATATCTGCTACTCAAAATAGCCAAGACATGTAATTAGCCAAGGCATCCATTAATAGATGAATAGGTAAGAAAATGTGTTATACATGCACAATGGAATACTATTAATACACAAAAATATAAAATTCTATAATATTCAGCAATACAGACAAACTTGTATATCATAACACAGGTGAAGGAAACCAGGAACACAAAGGCAATTGTTCATAATATGGGAAAGAGTAAAGGGAAGTAAAGGTAAGCACAATGTTTATACTTTATTCAATTTGAAAAATGTCAATTATAAACATCTGTAGAGACTGTTTATATATTTCAACATTTAGAGATACCAAAATATGTATAAAATGGCTAAAACACCCTAAAATAAGAGATGAATTTTAAAATAATATGTAAGTATCCTGTATGATGATAGGTTGACAGAAAACATATAAACACTAGGGAAGTAAATGGAAAGCACAATCATCAATGGAAAGCCTTAATATATGAAAAATTGAATTAAATAAAAATGGCTTAAATGTATGAGATGGAACTCAGAGACTGATAGAATAATCAAAAGGCAATAACCCAAAGAAATGTTAACTGTAAGAAATACCTTGCACATCTCACTTTGTTTTAAAATATAATTGTCCTAAATATTGTTACTATATGACTTTCCATATGTAGCATTATGATATTTTTTAGGCATCAAATAAACTTTAGAATGATGAAAAAAAGGAAAACAAGTCCGGGTGTGGTGGCGCCTGCCTATAATACCAGTGTTTGAGAGGCTGAAAACAGGAGGATCACCATGAGTGCTATCTGTGTAGTGAGATTCTGTAGACCTTGTACTAAATACATTAAAAAGAAAGAAAGAAAGAAACCAGAATTTATTTTTTTTATTTTGATGAGAAAAAACAATACAAATGATACAGAATTTCAAAATATGATGATAGGAAATTAATAATGGTAGTTAAATTACATATTTTTATGAGTAATTTTCAGAGTATTAAATATAGTTAAACAATATTAATCAAACAATTAAACACTGACTATTCCTTCAAAAAACCAATAGAATCTAAGAGCACAATTATTATATACGTATATATTTTTTTCCCAATCACATTTCTTTCCTTTTAAAAAGACAAGCGAAAAAATGAAATGGAGATTCGAAACAGGTTATTAGGACTGTTATAATAGTTAATACATTGTGTACAATTGTCTTCCTAGTAGTTTTTAAGAGTACAAGATATAGGCATGATATCTTGTTTATACAATATTTCCACGAAACTTTTTTTTTAATAAAATAAAATAAACTAGCTGTGTAACAACCTTAACTATCTTGTGAATACATATATATTTTTCCTTGCTTCTTTTTGTCATTTCCCCTTTCCTCATCACATTTCCACTTTCCCCATTTTTCTTTTCATCTGAAAAGCTTATTTCCATTTGACTATATATATATATATATATATATATATATATATATATATATATATATTACATTTTGGATATTATTTACCTGTTCATTTTTTCACACTAGTAGGAAAACATGCTGTTTACACATATGAGTCTGATTTTTTTTCACTTATGAATACAGTTTACCATTATGTCCATTTAGGTTTAATGTAATCTTAATGAAAATGTTATTAACTTACAAACCTAGAGAAAACATTTTTCAAATTCATTTTGAACCAGTAAAGACCTAGCACAGAAAAAAAAAATTCTGCGTAACAAAGACAAATAAGGGAACATCACAATACCCAACCTGAAATATACCACTAAGATACTGGGATAAAATAAACATAATACTGTCCAAAAACAGGCCTTAGGCTCAGTGGTAAAAAATAGAAGATGAAGATACATCATCAAGCACACTCAGTCATGTCATCTTTGACAAAGGGGACAAATATGTTCACTGGAATAAAGTCTCTTTACTAAATGGTGCTTGAATATCTGGCTTTCCACATGCCAAAGTCTCAAGCTATATCCATATCAATCACCATTCATTAAGCTAAAGTCAAAATAGATCAGGGATATAGATATGAAAATTGAGACACCAAATATACTGGAAAAAAATGTGGGTAGAAATCTTAAGGGCATAGGTAAAGGCAGAAATTTCATGATCAAAACCCAGACCTAGAGAGATATAGTAGAAAGAATCAACAAATGGAATTTCAATTTACTAAATGCTATTCACAGAAAATCACCAATAAAGTGAAAATAAAATCCACAGAGTAAGATATATTTATATAGAGCTGTCCCACAAACAAAAGACATATCTAGAAGATATAAAGAAATAAAAAAAAACAACAAAAAAACCCAAACACAATCCCAAATTCAAATACCCAAATCCAAAAGTGGGCACTTCTCAAATAAATAAAACAAATGTCAAATACATGGAAACATATTCAACATCACTGGTCATTTCAGAGTTGCAAATTAAAGCAACACTGAGATTTCATCCTCACTCCAGAAAGAATAGCTATCATCAAAAAATCAATTGATAACAAATTCTGGAGGAGCTGTGGAGAAAAAAAAAAAACGCTTCTCCTTGGTGGATGAGAGTGTAGACTGGTTCAACAGCTGTGGACATCAGTGTGGAGATTCTTCAAAAACTTGGATGAGAGCTTCCATTAGATCCAGCTATTCCCCTTCCGAGTATCTTTCTAGAAGAACTAAAATCAACATACCACAGTCATATATGTGCACTCATGTTTATAGCAACACAATTTGCAATATCTACATCTGAGAAACAACCCAGAAGTCCATCATCCAAAATATTGATAAAAAAGAATTGGATTTTTCTTCTGCATGTTTGAGTGCTACTCAGCTATAAATAAGATTGAAAACATTTTCTATTTACCCATGAGTTTGCTTTTACTTTTTTTTCAGTCCTGCCTAAAATTTCAACAGTCTTTCTTTTATCAATTTATTTCTTTTAACATGTTTATTTTAATAATTTTTAGAGTACATCTGCTGGATTGAATGTTGTCATTTTCAATCCCATGAAATATATTTAAGCATGTTTTGTTCAGTTTTCTCTGACTTTTATAGGTTTAATTATATTTTTATGATATAGATTTATTTTTTTATTATGCTTACATAGCAAATTGAAAATTGTAGACAAATATTGAAATGTCAAAGATATAAGATGTAGACAGAGTAAATTTTAGAAAAATATTTCTGAGATGAATATATAACATGAGATTAATAATAGATTGCACATTGTAAAAGATTATTTACAAAATTAAATGATATAACAATAAAATTGTCTAAAATAAACATGAAGAGTTTACAGAACAATCATGTAGTAGTTCTCTCTGACAAAATGAAGAAAGCTATATTCATGTAACTAGAACTGATAAAGTAAAAGGGTGTGGGCGATAAATATTTAAAGATTTAACATTTCTGAATTTAGTTAAAATAGCACCATATTTCCAAGAAAAATTAATCTTTTGCACTAGAAATATGAATAAAATCATACCAAGATATACAAAACTGAAATTGTCCAAAAATAATTGTAAAGAAGAAGATCATTAAAGCATATACATAGAAAAATATTAGCTATGGAAGAACAAAATTAAATAGCATCTTATTCCACATTAGAATAAAATAGCAAGTGCATAAGAAGATAGAATTATTTATTCAGAGGACTGAAAAACATCAGTCCTCACTGAATTTTATACTTATCAAACATATCTTTGAGCACTAAAAGTAAAATATTTTCTAGTTATACAAGCTAGAAATATTCTAATGCATCCAGATGTAGCATATACAAAATAAAAAGACCATAATACAGAAGGCAAGAGAAGTTGATGTATGATTCTGGATAAAGAATGAAGAGCTCTCAAAATGGTAGTTATGCAGGACTATGTAAAATATAATTAAATTAGATGAACCCATTTAAAATGTCATTGAATATTCCCCCAAAATAGTATCAATGTATGTCTGGTTATATACATATTTTTTATAAGTGTGTGTGTGTGTGTGTGTGTGTGTGTGTGTGTAAAAGAAAAGGAAGAACTAATATAAAGTCAATGGAAAATGGAAATATGCTTTTTGAAGTTTCAAATACTAGAAGAAAATACATCATTTCTCATAAGTAGATTGTAAGTGAAAGAAACAGTATAAATCATAAAAAAATTAAAATTAAACAAAATTCAGAAAATTAGAGAGTAATTAATTCAAAATTTAATTAAATATTTCAAAGCACTATTCAAACATTAAAATTAAATTGTGAGTCCAACTAAGAGGCCAGAATGTAGTGTATCATATGCATGAATCTGTGATCAATTCAGAATACTTACACAGTATTTGATTAGGTTAATATATCCAAAAATATCAACTAAGGCAATGTTTTCATGATATTAAAGAATTTCTAAGAATAAATTATAACAAAAATAATGGAATGGCAAATATATGATCAGCACTTCCAAAAGTTAGGGGATAGAATATCGAACAAATTTCTATTATGTGGTAGATGTGGAGAGTGTTCATGACGCTTACTGGTGGCCATGTGTCACTTGTGTGACTGAGCTACTGCTATTTCTATGATATGCACCCTGTAGACCCAGATAGAATCATGATCCATAGTGTGCAGAAGTCCGTTTGTAGAGTATGCTGCTGGCAATATTTTGCTGCTAGATACAAAAGAATACTTGAAAGACTGCTGTTGTGTACCTCTTTTTCTCCTGTGTTTAATTGTTTCCCCTATTTGGTGGGTTCTTTCCATTTTTGTTCATGAAGTTTGGTCATTTTGATCCCTCTCTAGAATATCTTTTAGTAGTCTGTGTAGGGTTGGCTTTGTCATCATGAAGGTTTTAGTTACTCTTTGTCAGGGAAGTATTACACTTCTCCATTAAATTTGAAATACAGTTTTGTAGGGTATATCAGTCTGGGTTGGCGGTTATTTTCTTGCAAGACTTGAAATACTTTGCTTGATGCTCTTCTTGACTTGATGGTTCTTGAAGAGAAATCTGTCACTCTTCTGATGGGTTTTCCTTTAAATATGACCTCTTTCATTCTCTAGTGGCTTTTATTACACTGCTCCTGAACTGAATTTATGGAATCTTGATTATTATATGTCTGGGTAGAGTTTTAATTGGGTTGATATTAGTTGGAGTTCTATATGCCTCAATTAGCTGAATGTCACGTTGTTTCCCCATATTTGGGAAAATTTCTGCTATTCGTTCTGCCCATATATATTCTTTTTATATGATTTGTATGGACTCCATTTTTCTTATTGATGCATATTAGTCTTACATTGCTCTGATGATGTGGATTTATGTGTGTATAGCCTCTTTCAATTTTACTCCCTGTCTTCAAGATGTATGTCAATTGTCCTGCAAATTTTGTGCATTTTTTCCCACATTTTTTTGTTTGTTTTGAGAAAGAGCCTGTCTGTTTGTCAGGTTGTCATTTCTTTGAATACTTTTAAGAACCAAAAATTTTTCTTCTCTTGAGATAAAAATGTATGATCTGGAAAGATAATAATAACACTTTTATCTGAAGAGCTAGTAATAATTTTCAGGTATATCTATTTTCTTTTGTTTTCATTAGAGAATTTCTAGTATTTTGCCTTCAAGTTCACTGACTCTTCGATCTATTCTTTCTTCTTTCTGTTGAGTTTATCTGCGGAATTGTTTTGTTTGGTTATACTGTTTGGTAGATTCAAAGTCTTCATTTAGTTATTATGCAGAGAATAAACCTCTATTTTCTGTCTTAATTTAATTTGTATCAAATATATCTGTAATATGCTATCGAAGCACTTTATAATAGGTGCTTTATTTTTTAGAAAATGAAACTATATATAAAAACAGGAATAAAGAATTAAATATGTTTACACATAACTCCAGAAATCTAACTATATACAACTTTGTTGAAGGACAGCCCCGCAACACTCCTATTTTTTTTCACCTGCCTTCATGCACCACTCCCTTCCTTTTTAAATAATCATGTA
Source organism: Octodon degus (assembly GCF_000260255.1). Taxonomy (NCBI): domain Eukaryota; kingdom Metazoa; phylum Chordata; class Mammalia; order Rodentia; family Octodontidae; genus Octodon; species Octodon degus. The sequence continues at coordinate 306,075 of NW_004525028.1, forward strand.
CCTGAGAGACAGCATGGCAGCAACTGGCATGGCATGACAAGCAGCACGTGTTCAGAAGTCCAGAATGACAGGAACTCCAAGCATGAATCTACTATTACAAGTTGCCAAATTCACTGCAGTTGCTTAGTTAACAGGTGTCAGTATATATAGTTAGTCAGGGTGAGAATCCTTCCAATTAACTGCAAGATTCAAAAATCTTCTGAATATTCTCAGGATCATTGCCTTGCCAATCTTCTACATATAATTGTATGGCTTGTCTCTGTCATGTTTCCTGGCCCTTCTCCTTACTCTCTCTTCACTGTCTAATTCTCAACTTCCTGCTTTCCTTTTAATTGTATTATTCCTTTCTATTTGTATTTCTTCTTTGTAGTTCTCAAACTAGGGAAACTACATGATATTTACACATGTGTTTCTGGAATATTTAACTTATGTGTATATCTTCCACTGGCATCCACTTAAATATAAAGGCATCCAGTTAGTCATTCTTTATAGCTGAGTAGTACTCCATTGTATAAAAATAATACAACTTTATCAACCATTCCTTAGATGATGTGTATCTTGGTTGTTTCCAAGATTTGGCTATCACAGATTGTGCTGTTATGAACATAGGCACATGTATATCACTATGATATGATGTTTTAAGGTCCTTTGGGAAAAATTCCCAGTAGAGGAATCGCTTGTTTTAATGGGATTTCCAGTCCTAGATTTCTAAGGAGTATCCACAGTGGTTTCCATAAGGATGTACCAGTGTATATTCCCACAAGCAGTGTAGAAGAGTTCCTTTCTCCCCACAGCCCAACCAACATTTGTTGTTGGTTGGTTTATTTATGATAGTGATTCTTTCTGGGGTGAGATGATATCTCAAAGTTGTTCTAATTTGCATTTCACGGATGGATAGTGATGGGAAGCATTTTTTCACATACTTATTGGCTTCTTTAATTTCATCCTCTGAGAAGTGCTTGTTCATCTCGGAAGAAAATATCTGCATTTTGTCTTTAAATTTTGGGGCCCTAGTGTTTTTTAGTTCTTTATAAATTTTAGAGAAAAGACCTTTGCTTGAGTACTTATTTGTCAAGATTTTTTCCAAATTTGTGGGTTTTCTTTTCACTTTGTTGGTAATTTCTTTTGACGTGTAAAAACCTCTCAATAAGCAGGTTTCACTTGTTAATTCTTTCAAGTGTTTCCCTTGCAAGTTGATTTTTGTTCAAGAACTCTTTGCCTATCCCTATGTCTTCAGTAGTTTCTCCTACTTTCTATTCCAGGAGATTTAGTGTTTCTGTTTTAATGATTTGAACTTTAATCCATTTTGACATTAGCTTTGTGTATGGTGATGGACCTGGGTCAAGTTTTAATTTTTGGCATGTAGAGAGCCAGTTTTTCCAGCAGTATTGGTTAAAGATGCTATCTTTCTTCCAGTGAGAATGTTTCACCACTTTGTCAAAGATAAGGTGGCTGAGTGTATTTGTAGAGGCTGCAGCATCTTCTATTCTATTCCATTGGTCGTCAGGTCTACTTGGTTTTCAGTACCATGCTGATTTTGTCACAGTGGCCTTGTAGTATAATTTCAAGTCAGGAATTGTAATGCATCCTGCCTTGTCTTTGTTACCCAGGATTGCCTTTGATATTCTAGGTTTTTTCTGGTTCCAAATAAATTTTAGGAATGACCTCTCTAGGTCTGTCGAGTTTGTTGGTGGTAGTTTGATAGGGATTGCATTAAATCTGTATAGCAATTTTGGCAGTATGACCATCTTCACGATGTTGGTTCTTCCTATCCAGGAGCATGGAATATATTTCCATTTTCTGAAATCCTCTATGATCACTTTTTTAAAAATACTGTTATTTTCCTTGAAAATATCTTTGACTTCTTTAGTTAGATGAATTCCAAGGTATTTCTTTTTCCAAGTTGCTATTGTAAAACGTATTGTTCCTCTAATTTCCATCTCAGTGTGTGTGTTATCTGTGTAGAGCAATGTTATTGAGTTTTGAGTATTGTCTTTGCATCCTGCTATGTGACTGAATTTCTGATTTAATTTTAGTAGCTTCTTCTTGGAGTTTGTTTGTTCTTCGAAGTAAAGTATAATGTCCTCTGCAAATAATGTTTATTTAATTTACTCTTTATCTATTGTTATTTCTTTTATTTCTTTCTGCTGTCTGATAGCTTTAGCCAATGTTACCAGAAGTATATTGAATAGCAGTGGTGATAGAGAGCATACTTGTCTTGTACCAGATCTAAGTGCTAAAGTTTTCAGTATTACCGCATTTAGAATTTCGCTAACCTTTGAATTTTCATAAATGGCTTTTTACCAGATTGAAGTCCAGGCCATCTATTCCAATTTTCTGTAGAACTTTAAACATGAATGAGTGCTGGACTTTGTAAAAAACCCTTTTTGCATCAATGGAGATGATCATGTGTCTTTTAGTTTTTGATCTATTGATATAGTGTATTACATTTATAGATTTTAGAATATTGAACAATTCTTGCATCCCTGGAATGAATCCTATGTGTAATGGTGTATGCTCTTCTTTCTTGATGATTTACAGTATTCTATTTGCTAGGATTTCATTGAGAATTTTTGCATCTATTGTCATGGGGGAGACTGGCCTGTAGTTCTCTTTCTTATTTGCATCATTCCCTGGTTTTGTTATCAGTATAATACTTGCCTGCAGGAATGATTTTGGGAGGACTACTTCCTTTTATAATTCATTGAAGAGTTTGAGGCATATAGGGACTATGTCCTCTGTAAATTTCTTGTAGAATTAAGTTGTGAATCTCTCAGGACCTGGACATTTCTTTATCAGTAGGTTTTTTTTTTTTATGTCTCGTAATCTCCTTGGCTGTTATTGTGCTACTAAGAATGATTATATCTTTTCGATTCAGTTTTGGCAAATTGTACCTTTCTAGGACATCTATGTCTTCTATTCTGTGAGAGTAATAATTCTCAAAAGATCGATTACAACCTTCTGAATTTGCACTGGGTCTGTGGTAATTACCCCCTTTTTATTCCTTATTGCTTGTATTTGAATTTTTTCTTTCCTCTTTTTGATGAGGATATGTAGGGGCTTATCGACTTTATTTAATCTTTCAAAATCCAACTGTTTGTTTCGTGAATTTTTGAACTGTTTTCTTCATCTCAATTGAATTAATTTCTGCTCTAATCAGTATGATATCTTTTTGTCTTTGGGCTCTGTGTTCGGTTTGTTCATCTTTTTCTAGTTGGTGGAAATGCAACACTAGGGTTTTTATTATTTCTCCGTTTTCCTAATGTGTGAGTTCACAGCTATAAATTTTACTCTCAGAAATATTTTCATCACTTTCCACAAATTCTGATAAGTTGTGCTTTTATTTTCATTGAATTGTAGATATTGTTGAATTTCTTGTTTAAATTCCTCTATGACCTATTGGTTGCTGAGTACTGTGTGATTTAATTTCCATGCATTTAGGTTTTTTTTCTTGTTTCTTTTCTTATTTATTTCCAGTTTCATTGCACTGTGTTCAGATAATATGCCTGGGATAATTTCTGTTTTCTTGCATATACTTAAGCATGACCTATGGACCAGTATGTGGTCTATTTTATAAAATGACCAATGTGCAGCTGAGAATAATGGGTAATCAGCTATGTTTATGTGGAACACTCTGTATATGTCCACCAACTCCATTTGTTTCAAGCTATGATTCAGTTCTGTAATTTCTTTGATAAGTTTTTGTCTGGTTGACCTATCTTTTTGGGATAAGAGGGTGTTGAGGTCTCCTCTAAAGATTGTGGTATTGGATATTAGGCTTAACATGTCCATTAAGCTTTACTTTATATAGTTGGGTCCTGCTGTGTTTGTTGCATATATATTCATGAATATTACCTTTTCCTCTTGTATTTTTCCCCTAACCAGTATTTAGTGGCCTTCTTTATTTCACTTGATCATTCTTCTTTTGAAGTTGAAACTGTCTGAGAATAGGATTACTATACCTGCTTTTTCTGAGGTGCCAGGGTGTGTAGTATTGTTTTCCATTGTATGACTTTCAGCCTGTGAATGACTTTATTAGTTAAATGTGTTTCTTGTAAACAGCATATTGTTGGATTTTGTTTCCTAATCCACTGTGCCAGTCTATTTCTCTTAATTGGTGAATTGAGTTCATTTACATTGACAGTTATAATTGAGATGTATTGGATTATGATTGACATGTTATTTACCTGTTGTTGCTTACTCCTTTTTCTCCTGTGTTTAATTGTTTGCTGTATTTAGTTGGTTTCTTCGGATCGCATTTAAGTTGTTCTGATCATTTTGGTCCCTCTCTAGAACATCTTTCAGTAGCCTGTATAGGGTTTTGTTGGGCTTCATGAAATTGTTTAGTTGTTCTTTGTCATGGAAGTATTTCACATTTCTATGAAACTTGAAAGAGAGTTTTGCATGGTATAGTAGTCTGGGTGGAATTTGTTTTTATAGAGTTTTTGAAATACTCTGCTCAGTGCTCTTCTTACCTTCATATTTTGTGTATAGTAGTCGGTGGTAATTCTGATAGGTTTTCCTTTGAATGTGGTTTGCTTCTTTTCTCTAGCTGCCTTCAGTATATTATTCTTATGCTGAATTTCGGGGATCTTGACTATTATATGTTTCGGTGTCTTTTTAATTGGGTTGAGGTTACTTGGTATTCTGTATGCTTTGGTTACCTGAATGTCAGATTGTTTCCTCATATTTGGGAAGTTTTCTACTATTTCTTCTGTCCATATTTTCTTAATGGCATTTGTAATGACTCCTCCTTTCTCATTGATTCTTCGTTGTCTCGCATTGTTCATTTTTGTATCATCTTACAAGTGATGAATTATTTTTTCCTCCTTCCTAGTAGTTTTTCAGAGATCTTTTATCATCTTTTCACTAGCTGCAGCAGCGTCTTCAAGATCTGAATCTCTTTCTTCAGTTTCACTTAAACGGTTTTGCAAGCTAATGATTGTGATTTTAAGTTCCTCTGTATCTCTTTGACTCTGCTTCACGTGATCTATTTCTTTCCTGTATTGCTCATTCAAGGAAACTGTCATTTTTCTAATCTCTGCTATTTTTGTTATCACTGTGTTTTTTAGAAGCAGCTATTAATTCTTTTACTTCACTTTTTTCTTCAGATTGTTTTCCTCCCTATGTTTCTGTATTTGATTCTTTACTTCAGATGCTATGAGTTTGAAGAATTTCTTTTGTATTTCACAAAATAATTCCACTCAGATCCTCTATAACTTTCTGTTGTTGCTTATTTACTTTTGACACTATTAATTCATACATTTCAGCTGAGCCAGTGTCCTATGCACTTGTTCTGTGTGGGCTTTGGTTTTCCTCCATATATTTCTGCCTTTGCTTCTTTTCTGCTGATACTATTAATTCAGGAATTTCTTTTTTCATTTCCGTTCTGAGTTCTTCTATATTTTTCTGCATCTGTTTTTTTTCATTTCAGAAGGTCTTGATTCATTGATTTTAGCTGTGTCATTCCTAATTTGTTCTGTTAGTGACCTCTGCACTTGTTATGTGTGTGCTTTGGGTCTGAGATTGCATTTTGCTCGTTCTGCTTGTTATTTTGTAGAGCACTGTCTTCTGAACTTTGTTGTAGAGCTTTGGTGCAGTTATATCCTTAGCACCTACTGAAATTCAGGTACAAATCTACAAAGTTTGAATTTTTCCATCTGTGCCTTGCTTGTGTCTGGCTGCTGCACTCAGCTTCTTCCTGTTGCTGCCATTGGGAGTGAACCAGTTGTGCCCTTCTGGCAAGATATTCTGTTCCTGGACTAGCTGGGTCATTTTGTCTCCTACTCTGTCTTCAGGGAGTGTGGCTGCAGAGTTTAACCAGCGACCTGTATACCAGGCCTGATCTGAGTCTGACGGGTAAAAGGTGGAGCATTGGGGAGAGGAAGCTCTCCCACACAATCACCGGGCATGGGCTAGGGCTGAATCTGGGGTCCCGAGAATGCGCCAGAATTTCTCACATGGCAGGCGGGTGGGTGGGGCTGCTGAGTGGTGCTGCTGGGTTCCAAGTGAGTGGAAAATGGTTTTATGCACCCTGCAGCTTGGCTTGGACCAGAGATGTCCCGCTGGCTCAGGCTAGCTGGAAGTTCTCCTACTCACTCACTGGGCCTACACTAGGGCTTGATCTAATATGTGCTTTAACATTTTCATCATGTTAGTGTTTGTGTGTCTTGATATTTTCCCATTAATGTGAGATCACCATGATCCTTTTTTTTTTCGTGGAACGTGGGATTGAACTCAGGTCCTTGCACTTGCCAGAAAAGTGCTTATTCCATTGAGCCATCTCCTGGCCCACACCATTATTCTTGATTTGATGACTTTTCAGTTCACACCTGGACACGTTGTATATTATATTAGATTACCTTTGATAGTATTTAAATATCTTGGCACATTATGAGTCATGTTATACTTCCCCAGCACAAGTTGGAGGACACAATTTTAATGCTACTGCCATGTGGGTGTTTGGAGATTAAAAATTCTTGTCCTCTGTATTGCATTGAAGGAAAAAGAAATGACAATATATGAAAAGAATCTAGCTATCATTGGGTGATTTGGGGATTTCAAACTCTGTGATGGGCTTCTTCTGATATCTCACTGAATGAGAAAATGATGAATATCTCTTTGCTTTTTCCCTCACCACCTTCACTGATACTGTACCAGTTTTATGACAGATGAGTGTTACCAACAGACTTTAACTCTCTACCAGATTAAATTTAATATTTCATCACTGAACTAGTATAATTCCCACCTGAATCAGGGTGGAAGTCTAAGGTCTTTATATTGTCTCTACTGCCACAAATGTTTTGCCTTTTGCTCTTCATCTTCCGTCTTTTCTTATCTCATACATAATGTGCAGAGACGTTAGTAGTGCTTAGTGATGAGAATAGGAGAAAGTAAGCCTACTTATTTTGCTAGGAGAAATTTTCCTTACTGGATACTTAGCCAGGTTTATATCTAAGTGGATAAACTGCTTTAAATTTCTTTGTTATAGATGGTGTTTTGTGCAACTGGATTTTAACATTTGTTCAGAGTCAGCAATATAGTAACTTTATAAATAACAAATGGGCTTTAGACAATTTTATTGCACAAAGATATAACAAACCATATAATGTCAATATATAAGTATATAGAGGAGGGAGCACCACTGAAAAGGAACAAAGATTTATGAAAATAAAAACTATTCATTGGAAAAAGTTTGTATGCAAACAGGGAATATATCACCAGTTTGCCAGCATATGTTTGTAAGAGCAGGTTCCACTTTTTATTTCTTTCTGCAAAGAAAGAAATGCTATCAACTTCATTAGATAAAGAAATGCCTAGATTAGTAAACCGTACTACTCAGGATGTCTAGGTGGACCATGTGATTATAATATCCATGACTACTAAAAATAGCATTTCATCCATTTCTTTCTCCTTCTGACCCTCTTTCTATTGTGTCTGCTATTGTGTCTCAGTAACAAGAATGTTAATACAGAAAATCAGTAACAGAGAAGTGGTATAAATGCTGTCACTTTACTTGACCATGTGGCTAAGACGAATTTGGAAATGACTTGTGGGAGAAGTTTACATAGGATTGGAGATGTGAGCTAGGGCATAGATATTTTGAGGCAGCCTAATATTCAAGGAGTTTCATGGGTATTGCTGGCTGATTTTATTCAGAATTTTAATGAGAATCTGTGGCAGAAAAGAGCAAGAGAAAAATTAAAGATTAAATTTTGTCCCAGAAAGAACTTTGTGTAAAGTTCTCCTGGATGTTAAACATCCAGGTGAAAAAATGTAGCCCCAATATGTATAAAACTATACACTGCTTTCCCTAACTGCAGTTATGGATAGCTTTTCATAGAAGAAATATTATATAGAGGTAAGTTAGTTACATGACTATTACAAATAATTAGACAAGTTTCACAAAAAAACGACATCCAAATAAATAAAATAGGATGGCCCTGTAAATTACTAACTTGGTGAAGAAGATATGTTAGCAGGTCAAAAAATATAATTTTATGTATCTTGAAACAGGCAGACATGGAAAGAAATCTGCACACCTGTAAAATCTGCTGCCATTGGACCCATCTTGGATTCTACAGTGGACTGTTTATTATCACACGTACTTTTACTTCTGTTCTTCCCAAGGCTTAGGCCCCTTGTTTAGTGATGGATTGCCTGTAATGCCAGGTAAGGCTATGCTGCCTCAAAGGACAAGACAAGAATGATTTAAACAATTGTTTAATAGGAACTCCTGGTTAATTTGGTTACCAGCCTGATTCCACATTCTGATAGTAATTGCCTTACTAAACTTTGGGCACTGCCTTGTTCAGTTGGAGGAGGAGAAAACAGCCTAGAGACCATAATAGAGATGATGGTCATAAAGGTAGCTACCAAGTATGAGAAAAAAAAATAGAATAAAAGTCTATATATGCCCTAAGGAAAAAAATATCCTTGAGGGGGGAATGATGGGGAAAAGACTCAATATTAAAAGTCACCTAAACTTTAGATGAATTCACTCCTTACCCACTTCCCTCTTAGTTAGCCATACAACCCATAATGAAAAACAAATCACTAACCTAAGGAGCAAAAAGTTAAAACAAATTGCAGGTAAGCTAAAATGTAACCCTACTTACAAACTCCTGTGAAATGTAAACTTTGTGACATTTTTGTAAAATTCCAAAATGAAGTAATGTGGTTTTCACCATTATTTGTAAAAGTTTAAAAACCCAAATCAAAATTTTCTAGTGTTTGAAATTCCAAGACTGTGCAACAGATTGTTGTCCAACTGTTAATAAAATCCTCATTTGTCCCATTCTTGATCTCTCATCTGAGGGTTTATCTCACTGAATTTTTTTCGAAATTTTATTGATAAACAGATAGCAATGAGACAGTTTCAAATGAAATCGGAAGTACAGTTTCAACAAATAATACACTGCATATATTCTTCTTAGTTGCTAATTGCTGTACAAGATGCGGACATGAGATCCTATTTACAAACACCATTAGAACAAATCATTCTATTCATTAAGAGAATGCAACTATAAATCTATCCCAACCACTTTGAATACACAGATACAAAATGGACATTCATCGGTATACCCCATTTATTCTAAGTTCCATTATTGAATAGTATAGGTGTGTAAACTCAGCAAAATATTCTAAAAGAGTCCAGTAGCCCATAATAGCATTGGATATTCTGTTTAACTGGCAATGTCAGAAATTATTGACCTGAGTCCACCACAGCTCAACAAAACAACATGGCTTTACTTCCTATATTGTGTCTTTATACTTTTCTACTGGATGGTTAAGACCAAGGTAAAGCAGGACCTGTGCAACAAGAGTTGTAGCTTCTTGATCTAAGGTCAGTGAAATGCCCTCAGGATTTATCCTGAGATCCTGTACCTCAGATTGTAGAACCTTTGTCAGTGCAGCCATGTAAAATGGAATAAGCGTTTTTTGTTTTTGTTTTTTTTTTTGTATTTTTTGCTCTGAATGCCCTCAGGGGTGGTTGGGCTGGCTGGAGTGTTGTGGGGATCGAACTACAGCAACCTGAGGCTAACTGAATTTTGCTGTAGGAATTATTTTCTTGAATTCACTTTACTGTGCTCAGCCATCTAGACTCTAAGGCTGCTGCAGACCTACTTACTCCAAGGGAGATGGCTGCCATTTAAGGTGGAAGCTGACTTTAGTATCATCCACATAATGGCTGATTATACTGGCATGAAGAATACAAGAGATGTAAGGTTTTACTGGTATGATAAATACAATGCTTCCCCCTAGATATCAAAAGAACACTGTGAGTCAAGGGAGAATTAAACAGCAGTGTGTGAAGCTCTGGGAATGAAGCCAAAGTGGAAAACCAATAAATTTGGTGATACCAGGAATGTAGATTGTCTACCAACTAAAGCTAGAGGGCATGTGTGGGCATTGCCTGAGAAAGAGACACTGTGGGCTACAACTGGCAAGACCACTGGGAAGAGGCTGGCCAAGCCCTCTGGAACTCACCGTGTGCCATGAATGCCAGATAAAGAACAACAGGACTTTAAATTTTCCCTGCAGGTTTTTAGTCTTGCTTTGGTACATTTCCTTTCTATATCATTATTCCTTCTTTTGGTAAAATGTATACCCTGTGACACTATATCTTAAGATTATATAATTTGATTTCATTTATTACAAAGGTTAGCTGCTAAGAGATTACCTTGAGACACAAAAGAGATTTGACTTAGTTTTTTTTAATATTTGGTAGTGTTTAGAATGTGGGGAAAGCACTTATGCATTTATTGTTGTGCATGGGATGATTATATTATGTTAGGAAGCATTGTAACCTTTCTATCCACTATGCTTGGAAATTAAATATGGTTTAAGAGAAAGATCTTGAGTGTGAAATTGATAAGAGCTTTAATCTTGATATGACAACTTCGTTGGCTTAATAAATGCCTGGTGTATTACCAAGACATACTCTTGGGTATGTTCCTATGGGATATGGAGTCATGGCCTTGAATACTATATATAATCTCCATTTATCCTTCTCTAGCTGTTTTGTTTTAAATTTGAGTTTTAGTATTATATCTTAGGGATATAATACACAATGTAATTATACTGTATGTCAGAAACTACTGCATAGATATCAGCAATAGAATAAAATAATTGAATATTAATTTCAAAATTTTAACTTTAAAAATGCTAGGAAAGGGGAAGACCTGATTAAAAGAGCCTGTGTAGGCAAAGATAAATTAGTATTATGCATTTGATAGTTAATGAATTAATTAATTTAAACACAGTTGATTTGTATCTTACTTTTTCATTACTAAGACAAAATACTTCCCATGCAATGTTAAAGGAGGAAAGTTTTATTTGGTACAGTTTTTAGAGTGTTCAGATTATAGTTTTCTGGCTCCAAGACAAGGAGAAATAGAAAACAGCAAGGAGTAAGATAAGAGCACACATTAGTCTCCCTTATGTACCTATATTTTATGCAGACTACCCATCCTAGGAGGAGAATAGCACATACACCCATAATTCTAGGAAAAACTCTGCTAAACCAATCAGTGGACTGATGTAATGTCATACACCCTTGATCCCAGCACCAAATAATCTAGATTCAGCCACCTCTGTGAAGCCACTGTATATAACTATATGATATTTTTGGGCAAACATGTAGACACAAATCACAGTAATGTAATTATGTTATAATTGATGCTTATTTTACAGAATTCTAGGAAAATCTTATATTATTAATTGAGGTATAATTTCTACTGAGCTCTTTGAACTGAAGACACTGTCATCTGGAAGCAAATTATCATTTCAAAAATTATAAGCCTCACATATTCAAACCTACACAGCAATGAAAAATAGAACAGTTTAAATAATTATGGAAAATTTCCAAGTGAAATATCATTTGGGTCAAGTCAAAAGAAACATTCTTAATTATTCTTCCAGAGAAATTAGAAAAGGCAGTTCTCTCTTTTGAAAAAAAAAACAAAACAACAACAACAAAAAAACCTCTTCAATGTATTTTCAAAAGCATCCTACACCAAGGTAGCAGATAAAGCAAGAAGAAAATTATAGCCTTAAGAACTGCCAGACTGCAAAGCGCTCTCTGAAAATACTGATGGTTCCTTTTGGATACAGTTAAGTGCCAAAAGTTATAATTTTCCATTTACTTTCCTTTGTTATTGCATATGTAGGGTATTTACTCCAATTTGATGCCATTTGCTCTTTGTCAAAGGAAGTCCTCCTGCAGACTCCTATTAACCATAGTGCTTCTCTTAAAACATGTTATAAAAACTGTCCCTGTCACTCTTTTTTGACATTGGTCATTTCCTTATTCAGAACTAAGTTGTCAAATGGCTGAAGGACTGTGCAATTCAGCTTTAATGGCTTGTATAAAGCATAGGTGCTTTAAAATGATCTACTTTAAAATACTTTTCTACAAACAGCTCTCATAGCTGAAAGTACACACACTTCAAATGGAAGGGGTCAAGTTCCATTGTCACTGTTCCTGGAATAGCTACTGTGACAGCTTTTGACTTATAAGGATTTGCTCTGATATAAGGAATATTTAATTTGAGGAAAGACCTATAAATCACAAATGAGCTGGAGGTCCTGAATGGAACCTATTAAGATGTTGGGTAGTTTGAACAGTAGTTTAGGCTCCACGTGTTTTTCATGAGGGAATTCAATTTTTTTCTGCTCAATATTACTTTCTTTTTTTGCAAGTTAAACAGTAACAAAACTTTTTATTTAAAACTTCAATTCCTACTAAACTCACTTCATCACTATTTAAATTTCATTCATTATTTTAGTATAATACTTCATCTCAGCATCTACAATTTTAACAAATGCCTGAAAAGTTTTTGTTCATAAATAGATGCTGGTCTGATAGACACGCATCTGAAAATGTATTTTTGGATCGCAGTTTTCAATACATCTATGAACTTGGCTTCTAATCAGTCTTGGAAGTTCACAATCTATTTCAAAAACTACAAAAGGCAGAGTATTTTTCCCACCTTACATCAGAAGAGACTTTGAATAATATGCACGTGGTGTAACAGTGAAATCAGGGACAGCCAGTATTTCAAAGAGAAGTACAGCCTTCTCCGCATGTTCCTGCCAGTATTTCATGGTTTTAGTAACTGCATATATAATTCTTAAAAAAGTATTTTTTTCCTTAAACTGTAACTCACAAAAGGGAATTTCCTTCAAAGTGTTTTCTTTTACTTTTTTTTCAGACAAATTGGTAGGACAGTTACAATAGTTAAAACATTGCATACATTCTTCCCAGTGGTTAATTGCTGTACAAGATGTGGACATGATATCCCATTTACAAACACCAGTAGAACAAATCCCTCTATTCATTAAAAGAATGTAACTATATATCTATCCAAACCAATTTGAATACACGGATACAAAATGGATATTCTTCTGTAACCCCTTTTTTTGTTAGGTTCCATTCTTTGAATATTATAGGTATGTAAACTCAGCAAAATATTCTAAAAGAGTTCAGCAGCCCATAATAGTATTGGATCTTCTGCTTCACTGGCAATGTCAGAAATTGTTGCCCTGAGTCCCCTACAGCTCAACATAACAGTGTGGCTTTACTTCTTATAAACATTTATGCTGGATGGTTAACACGTAGGTAAAGCAGGACCAATTAAACAAGAGTTGTAGCTTTTGGGTCTCATAAGGGCAGTGAAATACTCTCAGGATTTATCCTGAGATCCGGTACCTCAGATTGTAGAACCTCTGTCAGTGTCAGCCATGTGAATGAGTCACGGGCATTGCTTGGTCAATGTGCTCTCTGTGAATGTCTGAGAGAATGATTTCTCTCCATAGGACTCTCCTTAGTCACATTCTACATCATTGATCACTTTCCTCTTTGGCCTCATAACCTCCTTGATCAGAAAATTTGGGACACTACTGAGTTACATGACGTTACAGTACAAGTTCTCATATGTATTGAGTCTTATTTGACCTTGGAAGGCTAGAGCCAAAATGTTGGATTTCCCTGCAGCCTTCCTTTTTCTCTATTTATTCTGAAAACTTAGGCTTTTAACCATTGAGAAGACAAGCTTATTGTTATTACCATACAACTTAGGCTATTAAGCATAACCTCACTATCTATTTGAATATCAAACATCTTAGGCATAACATGGAACAGGTAATTTTCATCAAATATTGATATGTTGAACTTTAAGTCCCTACAGAATATGATAAAACACTTAAAATTAGAATATATTTTAAAAATAGGCATAAAGAATTATATACTTGTTATGTTTGCACATAAGTCCAAAGATCTAACAATATACAACCTTGAAGCAGGACAGTCCCACAATATGCTTTATGCTGTCTCTTGCTTTCATCCACCACTACATTCTTTTTGAACAACCATCTACCCGATAGACAGCATAGGAGCAACTGGTATGTCATGACAAGCAGCCTGGATACAGAAGACAAGAATGACAGACACTCCAAATATGAAATGACTATTAGAGATTACCATGTCCAGTGCAGTTGCTTAGTTCACCGGTATCAATATATATAGTTAGTCATGGTGAGAATCTTTCCAATTAACTGCTAGATTTAAAAATCTTCTGGAGATTCTCAGGATCATTGCCTTGCCCATCTTCTACATATAACTTTAAGGGTTGACATTGTCATGTTTCCTAATTCTTCTCTTTCCCTCTCTCGAATAGTTAGTCCTCAAGATCCTGCTTTACTTTACTTGCATTATAGCTTACAATTTGTATTTCTTCTTTTGAGTTCTTATACTAGTGAGACTATATGATATTTACACATCTGTTTCTGGTTTATATCACTTATATGTTCAACTGACATCCACTTCAATATAAAGGCTTCAATTTATCATTCTTAATAGCTGAATAATACTCCATTGTGTAAAAATACCACAACATTTACAACCATTCCTCTGGTGAGGGGCATCTTGGTTCTTTCCAAGATTTGACTATCACAAATCGTGCTGCTATAAACATAGGCACACATATATTCCTATGATATGATGATTTAAGGTCCTCCAGGAAAATTATCAGTAGAGGAATAGCTGGTTTAAATGGGATTGCCAGTACAAATTTTCTAAGGAGTCTCCACAATGATTTCCATAACGGTTGCACCCATCTACATTCCCACCAGCAGTTGGGAAGGGTTCCTTTTTCCCCATAGTCTCTCCAACATTTGTTGTTGGGTGATTTCTTTATGATAGCCATTCCTTCTAGGGTGAGATGATATCTCAATGTTGTTTTAATTTGCATTTCGGGGACGGCTAGTGATGTGGAACATTTTTTCATATATTTATTTGCTTCTTTAATTTCATCCTCTGAGAAACATGTGTGCATCTCGGATGCCCATTTCTGGATTGGGTCTTTAAATTTTGGGGCCCTAGTGTTTTTAGTTCTTTATAAATTCTAGAGAGCAAACCTTTTTTTGAGTACTTATTTGTCATGATTTTTTACAAACTTGTGGGTTGCCTTTTCACTTTGTTGGTACTGTCTTTCGACATGAAAAAACTTCTCAGTAACTGCATGTCCCACTTGTTAATTCTCTCAACTGTTTCTTATGTGATTTGATTTCTGTTCATGAAGTCTTTGCCTACCCCTATGTCTTCAAGAGTTAATCCCACTTTCTCTTCCAGGAGATTTAGTGTCTCTGATTTAATGTTTAGATCTTTAATCCATTTTGACTGTAGTTTAGTGAATGGTGATAGACCTGGGCCAAGTTTGAGTTTTCGGCATGTAGAGAGCCAGTTTTTCCAGCACCATTTGTTGAAGAGGCTATCTTTATTATAGCGAGTATTGTTGGACCCTTTGTCTAAGATAAGTTGGCTGAGTGTGTTTGTAGGGGCTTCAACGTCTTATCTATTTCATTGATCCTCAGGTGTATTTTGTTGCCCGTACCATGCTAATTTTATCACAGTAGCCTTGTGTTATAATTTCAAATCAGGAATTATAATTCCTTCTGCCTTGCTTTTGTTGTCCAGGATTGTCTTTGTTATTTTAGGTCTCTTCTGGTTCCAAATAAATTTGAGAAATGATTTCTCTAGCTCTGTGAAGTGTGTTGTTGGTAGGCTGTTAGGGATTGCACTGAATCTGTACAGCAATTTTGGGAGTACGGCCACCTTCACAATGTTGGTTCTTCCTATCCAGGAGCAGAATATCTTCCCATTTTCTGAAATCCACTCTGATCTCTTTTTTCAGAGTACTGTAATTTTCCTTAAACAGATCTTTGAATTCTTTAGTTAGATGAATTCTAAGGTATTTGATTTTCCATGGTTCTATTGTAAAAGGTATTGTTTCTATAATTTCCCTCTCATTGTGTTTGTTGTCTGGTAGAGGAATGCTATT
>NW_004525028.1:323071-327599 GCF_000260255.1 Octodon degus
TGCTCTAGTCTTTATGATTTCTTCCCTCCTTTGGGCTCTGGGTTTGGTTTGCTCTTCCTTTTCTAGTTGTTGAAGGTGCAGCATTAGGGTATTTATTTGTTCTTGTTCTGTTTTCCTAATGTGTGAGTTCAGAGCTATGAATTTCCCTCTGAGAACTGCTTTCATCGTATCCCATAAATTCCGATAAGTGGTGCTTGAATTTTCATTAAATTGTAGATATTGTTGAATTTCTTGTTTAATTTCATCTGTGACCCATTGGTTGTTTAGTCAGACATCATTTTATTTCAGTGATTTTAAAGTTTTCTTCAGCCATTAATTTCCAGTTTCATTGCACTGTGGTCAGTAATGTGCTTGGGATAATTTGTGTTTTTTTTTTTTTTTTTACATATTCTTAAGTATTACTTATGGACAAGTATGTGGTCTATTTTATAAAATGACCCATGTGCAGCGAAGAAAAATGTGTATTCTGCTGTGTTTGGGTGGATCAATCTGTAAATATCCACCAAGTCCATTTGTTTCAAGCTCTGGTTCAGTTCTGATATTTCTTTGCTACATTTTTGTCTGGTTGTCCTATCTGTTGGGAATAAGGAGGTGTTAAGTTCTCCTGTTAAAATTGTGGTATTGAATATTAGATTTTTTATGTCCATTAAGATTTGCTTAATACAGTTGTGTGCTCCCATGTTTGGTGCAAACATATTTATGAGTGTTACCTCTTCCTCTTGCATTTTTCCCCTTACCAGTATATGCTGGCCTTCTCTATTTTACTTGATCACTGCTGGTTTGAAGTTGAGACTGTCTGAGAATAGGGTTGCTTCTCTTGCTTTTTTCTGAGGTGCTGGGGCATGGAATATTGTGCTCATTCTTTGACTTTCAGCCTGTGAATGTCTTTATGAGTTAAACGGGTTTTTCTATACAGCAGATTGTTGAATTTTGTTTCCTAATCCATTGTGCCAGTCTATTTCTCTTATTTGGTGGTTTGCGTCCTTTTACATTGATGGTGAGAATTTGGATGTATTGACTAACGATTGCCATGTTATTTACCTGTTCTCATTTACTCCTTTTCTCTTGTGTTTAATTGCTTGCCCTATTTAGCTGGTTTCTTCTGATCTCATTTGTGGAGTTTTGAACATTTTGCTCCTTCCCTAGAACACCTTTCAGTAGCCTGTGTAGCATTGCCATTTTCCACATGAAATTCTTTAGCCCATCTTTGTCATGAAAGTATTTCACTTCTCCATCAAAATTGAAAGAGAGTTTTGCAGTGTATAGTAGTATGGGCTGGAATTTGTTTTTATAGAGGACTTGAAGCACTCTGCTCCATGCTCTTCTTTCCTTCATGGCTTGTGAAGAGAAGTCGGCCATAATTCTGATGGCTTTCCTTTGAATGTTATCAGCTTCTTTTCTCTAGCGACTTTCAGTATATTATTCTTGTGCTGAATTTCTGGTTTCTTGACTATTATATGTCTCGGTGATTTTCATTGGGTTATGGTTTCCTTGCGTTCTGTATGCTTCAGTTACCTTAATGTCAAATTGTTTCCTCATCTTTGGGAAGTTTTCTCGTATTACTTCTGCCCATATTTTTTAATGTCATTTTTATTGACACCTTTCTCAATGATACCTCTTAGTGTCACATTGTTCATCTTTACATCATCTTGCAGGTGATGGATTATTCTTACCTGCATCCTAGTGGTTTTTAAGAGATCCTTTCTTACCTTTTCACTAATTGCACCATTGTTTTCAAGATCTGAAACCCTGTTTTCACTTGCACTTAAACAGTTTTGCAAGCTTGTGTTTATGATTTTATTTTCCTCTATGACTCTTTGACTCTGCTTCATGCGACCTATTTCTTTCTTGTATTGCTCATTCAAGGAATCTCTTATTTTTTAACCTTCTCTATTTTTTTTATCAATGTCTCCTTTAGAAACAGTTATAAATTCTTTCATTGCAGTTTTATTTTTCAGATTGTGTTTCCTCCCTATGTTTCTTTAGTTGATTCTTTAGTTTGGATGTTATTAGTACTGAGAATTCTTTTTTTTATTTCAGGTAATAATTTCTCTCTGAATTCCTCTACATCTTTTTGCTGTTGCTCATTTAGTATCGATGCTATTAATTCATTTGAGCTAAGGTAGTAGAAAAGAATTCCACTCTGAGATCCTCTATGAATTTTTGATGTTGCTTATTTAATATCAGCGCTATTAATTCATACATGTGAGCTGAGCTTCTGTCCTCTGCACTTGTTCTGGGTAGGCATTGGGTTTCCTCCATATGTTTCTGCATTGATTCTGTACTGTAGATGTTATTAATTCAGGGATTTCTTTTTAATTTCCAATATGAGTTCCTTATACCTTTTTGCAGCTCTTTCTTTATTTCAGAAGCCTTTGATTCTTTGCTTTCAGCTGTGAGATTCCCAATTTTTTCTGTGTTCGTGTCCTCTGCACTTGTTATGTGTGCCCTTGGGTTCTGAGATTGCATTTTGTTCTTTCTCATCAGTTTGTGTAGCACTGTCTTCTGATCTTTGTTGCAGTTATAACCTTAGCACCTACTGAAGTTCAGTTGCAGATCTACAAAGTTTGGATTTATTCAGCTGTGCCTGGCTTGGCTCTGGCTGCTGTGCTCAGATCTTTCATGTTGCTGCCCTTGGGGGTGAAAGTGTTATGCCCCTCTGGCAAGATGTTCTTCTCCTGGACTATCTGTGTGGTTCTGTCCCCTACACTCTCTGCAGGGATTTCAGCTGCAGTTTTTCACCCAGACCTGCATGCCAGGACTGAGCTGAATCTGGAGAGGACAAGGTGGAGTAAGTGGGAGAGGCAGCTCTCCCACACACTCACGAAGCCTGGGCTAGGACAGGATCTGGGTGTTCCCGGAACGCGGCAGTAATTCCTACTCAGCGGGCAGGATGGAGTCTGTACTAGGGAGTCACGGGGGGCGTCCCAAGTGGGTTGAAGAATGTCTAACCCACACTGCATTTAGGCTGGGACCAGTAGGTCCCACCGGTGCAGGGTAGCAAGAAGCTCTCCCATGCACTGCCCGGGCCTGTGCTAGGACTGGTTCTTTGGGTTCCTGGAACACGGCAGAAAGTCCTATTCAGCAGGCCGGGTGGGGTGGTACTACGGAGTGGTGGGGGTCATCCTAACTGGGTCGAAAAGGTCTCACCCATGCTGCATCTGGGCTGGGACCAGTAGGTCCCGCTGGCGCAGGGTAGCTGGAAGCTCTCCCACACAGTCACCGTGCCTGGACTTCGACTGGGTCTGGGGGTTCCCGGAACATGGCAGAAATTCCTCTCAATATTAATTTGTTTTAGTACAACTTTTTAGTTTGTTATTTGTTATTATTAGTAGTAGTAATAGTAGTAGTAGTAGTAGTAGTAGTAGTAGTAATGTATTTGGTTATTACAGTGTCTCAGTATGCAGTTTGGACTCATACTTATCCTCTGCTTTCATCCTCCCGAGAGCTGGGATGACAGGCATGCACCACTATGCCCAGACTTTGGCCCACTCAGCCTGCCCTGGGATCACGGCTGGTGTATCTTGTGGTACAGTTGATTGAACCGTGGTCCCTTTACTTTCTTAAACTTCCCTAAGCAGGTGCTTTAGTGTGCTGAGCTATCTCACTGGCCCCCCAGTAGTACCGCTTTTTTGAAACATAATTTTTTGCTTTAAAATTGCATTTTTCTCTAGGGTACAATAGCACTTGTGTTGAGTAGTGTTTTTAATTAGATTAATTCAAGAAAATGTTTGATATTCAGACAGATATTGAGGTTAAGCTCAGCTACCTATTTTGTAGGGCAATAATAATAAGCTTCTCTTCTGCACAGTTAACAACCTAAGTGTTCAGATGAAAAATTAGAGAACAAGATGGGCTGCAAGGACAGTCAACACTTTGGCCCTAGTCTTTCAAGTTCAGTAAAGACTCAGGACATAGAAGAGCCTGTAATATAACATCACGTAACTCAGTTGTGTCCCAAACTTTCTTTTCAAGGAGATTACTGGGCTACAGAGGAAAGTGATCGATGATATAGTGTGCCTAAGGAAAGTCACATGGAGAGAAAACATTCTTTCAAGCTGTCACAGAGAGCACATTGTTCAAGCAATGGCCATGACTCATCCACATGGCTGACACTGACAAAAGATCTACAAATTGCGGTACAGGGTTTAAGAATAAGTCTGGAGGGGATTTGACTGACCTTATCAAATAAAAAGCTACATTTCTTGTTATATAGGTCTTGCTTTATCTTGGTCTTAACCATCTAGCAGAAAAGCATGAAAATGACGTATAAATAGTAAATCCATATTAATATGCTGAGCTATAAAAGGCTCAAGTCAAAAACTTCTCACATTGCCAGTCTTACAGAAAACCCAATACTATTATGGACTACTGGTCTACTTTGGAATATTTTGCTGAATTCATGCACCTATAATATTTAAATGACAATGAAATACCCATCTCTGACAAAACTAAACAAAAAAGGATACAAATGAACAACCATTTTGTATCTTTATATACAAAATAGGATATACAGCTACATTATCTT
>NW_004525028.1:327699-329517 GCF_000260255.1 Octodon degus
TTGTACAATGAATAACTAGTAAGACAACAATATGAAATTTATTAATTATTAAAACTGTCCCTATAATCAGTTTTGAAACTGTTGCATTGCTATTTTTTCTCAATAAAATTGTTTTTTTAATTCTTCCATTTAATTTTTCCTTCATAAAAGAGCCTGTATTTCTCTTCACAAATATTAATAGACAACACTCTCTACTGGCACTTTTTTTTGTCCAAAACAAATTATTGCGAGCCTAACATATTCTTTAGTCCTTTACCATTTTCAGGTGAGACTGTAGTTAGACTAATTGTTCTTTTTATTACATACATAATTTGTCAATATTATATGGCTGCTGACTTCCTTCTCTATACCATTAGCAAAGGGAATTTGGACCACATGCTGTTTATATACATGAGACTAATTTCACTTTTACCACTTTCTCTTTAATTAATCTGCTTAGGCACTGGGTGTAGTGATGCGTGCCTGTAATCCTAGCTCTTGGGAGGCTGTACACAGGCGGATCACTACAAGTTCGATTTAGTAATGAGACCCTGAGCACCTTGTAGACCTATCACTAAAATACAGAAAAAGATTTTAAAAAATAATTTTGAGTCTTTGATACTAAATCTGTCATTGCTAATTAATGTGCTTAGAACCCAGGACACTGCAAACAGCAAAGTCTGAGAAAAGGATATACATAAAGTTTGCATTTGGAAAACAAAAACATATTTAATATGATTTAACAGCTACTTTATTTTATGGACCATTATGTGTTGGGATGTGTTTTCTTCTTCAGATATTTCTGCTCTAAAGAACACCTGTTATTTTTATTTATTATTTTCTAAGTTCAGTTAGAATTCTTCAAATTTAAGAAAAGTTCTTATTTATGAAGGCTAAAAGATTCTGCAAAAATAAGACTGTTTCTTGTGATCAGCATAACATTTGTTACATTGGTTCATTATAAAAATATTGAGTGTTCCCAATTAAAGGGAAATAAAAGAGTGAAATGTATCTATCTTTAAAAAATTCATTATAATCTGACTGAAAAAAAATACACGGGCATGAACAACACATTTATTTTATTCTGGGCATATAAATTAGTCAATACATTTTTATTGAATTCTTGAAAAATATTTAAAGGGCCTAGCTGGCAGGGTGTCGAAGGGCATAGTAGACTCATACATTTTAAACTAAAGAAGCAGCAGTATGTTTTATTTATTTGTTTTCTTTATCCAAATGTCTTCAAGGCAGTTTTGGCTGGCTTGAGTTGTGGGGATCGAACCACAGCAACCTGAGCCTGAATGCTTTGTTGAAGCAGCCACTTAAAGAACTGAGCTAAGGGGCAGGCCCCCAGTAGGTTTTCAAAGTATGGAGAGATCATTCATTCAGGTAGTAGCAAAAATTAAATATACAGTCATCCCAGGGAAATTGCTGGATGTCGTTTTTGCCAAAATCAGATGTGACTTACTGATTATATTCACGTCAGTGACAGAGGAAAGAATTGTTCTATTTGGATAAGACTATATCTGATTCCCTGTTCTTGTGGACTTGCTAGATGACATGCCAAAGGAGACCTAATATTACAGATAGAATGGAATTTGCTAATAGATGACTTTGAGATGGTGTTAAATATTGGGTTACATGAATGTACTCAATGCAATCCTGGCAATCCTTATAATAGGAATGAGCAAGGAGTGAGGAGAACCAGAGATATAGCAGCATGCAAGGGAATTGAATTAACTTTGAATGTGCAGCCTTTGAAGATAGAAATGATCATGAGCCACAGATACAGGCAAATTTTAGAAATTAATAAAAACCAGGAAACCAATTTTCCATAAG
>NW_004525028.1:329732-336054 GCF_000260255.1 Octodon degus
ACTTGTCAGGGAAGTGCTTATTCCACTGAGCCATCTCCCCAGCCCTGAAGCTACTCTTATGAAATGCATTTCATACTTCTTTTTTTGTTTTCCTTTTTTGCTTAATCTATGTTAAGGAGAATAGAAAATTAATAGATAAAATATTAGAAATGATACACTTTTAAGAAAAAAAAGATGAGTATTCAACAGTGGCTCTTATATTGCACATTGTTGTCTTCACTGAAGTTGCTCAGATTACAGATATAAGCATATAAAATTGGTCAAAATAAAAATTTTATGCATTAACTGCTACCTTCAATATCTGATAGAAATTAGTAGCACAATCATCTTAGCTACTCTGGATATATATATATGATTTTTCCTTTCCTTTTCTTCTGCCTTTTTTCTCATTTCCATTATTACAATTATTTATTCTTTATGCTCAGTTTCTTTTATTTTTATTATATCTATTGTATCTTTCAGATTTTCTTTAGTCTTTCAATTCCTTACACTAGGGAGACAATACAATGTTTGCAAATGTTAGTCTGATTTATTTCACTTATGAGTATAGCTTCTAGTTGCATCCATTTACTTATAAAAACCTGAAGTTTTTCTTTCTTTATAGCAATACTCCATCATGTAAAAATATCACATCTTTTTTAATCCATTCATCAGTTGATGGCATCTGGGTTGTTTCTAAGATTTAGCTATGACAAATTTTGCTGCTATTAACATGGGTGTGCATATATCACTGTAGCATGATATTTTCAATTCAGCAGGAAAAATACCCTGGAGGGGAATACCTTGGTCAAATGCAACTTCTAATCCTTGTTTTCTGAGGAGTCTCCACACTGATTTTTTTTGGAATCAACCTCATAAATGAAGCAAATGATTTATACAGTGAAAAATCTCCATGTGCTAAAGTCAAAGTGGATTAAAGAACTAAACATTAGAACAGAAACAGAAAGCCTACTGGATGAGAAAGTATGTCAAAAACTTGAAGACATAGGGGCAGGTAGAGAGTTTATGAACAGAAAGAAATAAGTGCACAGGAAGTATTTCAAAGAATCAACAAGGGATATCTCGTGTTATTGAAGTTTCTACTTATCAAAATGAATCACCAACAGAATTAAAAATAAACTTCTACAAAATGAGAAAAGTCTTCACATATATAGATTATCAATTGAGCAATGATAGAGAGTGACACTCTATGAACTTCACTATATAAAGAAATAAAAAAATCAGGTCTCCCTAATTCAAAGACTCTAACCAAAATTGGGCATCAGAGATGAATACACACTTCTCAGAGGAAGAAACACAAATGGCAAATTAATACATGAAAGCATGTTCCACAGCACTGATTATTCAAGAAATGCAAGTTAAAACATCACTGAGATTCCATCTCATCCCAGAGAAAATGACTGTCATAAAGAAATCAACCAATAACAAATGCTAGAGGAGCTGTGCAGAGAAAGGAACCCTTCTCTACTGTTGTTGGGAGTGTGGACTGGTACCACCTCTACATAAATTGTTTCATACTTCTTATCTCCAGACCTGAAAGATAGTAAATTAACATTGCTTTACGTCACACAATTTGTTGCAATTCGTTGTCACAGCCATAGAATATTTATATATTAAGTTAGTTGGTATTTTTTTGTGGTCCCATCCACTCTTAAATTATTGTTAAAACATTTGATATATTAATTGGCATTGTGAATACTCAGTTATATTTTGTTAACACATTCCCAAAAGAAAGCTCTATATTAACCTATGTGTGTAAAAATAGTTCTCTAAGCAAGCACTTTTCCAAGTAATGAAAAATACATTTGATGCACATATGCCTAAGGTTTTAATTCACTGTTTAGTTACCTACATAATCTATAACTTCAAAATCAAATCAGTATACATGGCAGATCTGATTATCAAATGAGTGATGATAGACAGTGACACTCTATGAACTTCACATTTCTAATTATGATAAATGCTACCAAGAACTTCCATTGGTAAGAATTACATACTGTGAAGGAACAATGCTTTTACTGCAACATTTACTTAGTCATTAGTAGCTCTTTTTTATAGCCCTACATAATCTCTTTTTTAATTTTATTTTATTGAGAAACAAATATCAATGAGACAATTTCAAAGCTGATTAACATGACATTTTTAATAATTAATACATTGTACATTGTTATCCTCTTAGTGTTTATCCATAGTATAAGAAGCAGACAGGATATCCTGTCCAAACCCTATTACTAAAAATATTTCTTCTCATTGAATTAAGCAAAAGTAGCTGTATATCTATCCTAACTATCCTGTATATACAAATGCAAATGGTCCTTTCTTTGCATCCTCTTTTTTTGTTTAGTCCTGTCAGAGATAGAAATTCTATTGGCATCTAAATACTATAGGTGCTTGAATTCAGCAAAACAATCCAACACAGTCTAGCAGTCCACAATAGTAGTGGCTTATCTGCAGAAGTTGATGACTACAGCCTTTTACAGCTCAGCATATTAATATTATAGCTCTACATAATCTCCCTGCTTTAATTTATGATTTACTCTATCATACTAAGTAATAGATTGCATAATTACTAGATAGACATAAGAAAATTAGTATTTAGCTCAAACCCCTTTTCTAAATTTAGTCCTTAGACTTTACAATGAAGATATCTCTTAACATAAAAAATTTGATCCTAATTATTTATTTGATGAATAAATAATTTTATAATGCAAATTATACATAATTTTTTGAATAAAGTTTTAAAATATTTATTGGTTACAGAGTCTCACTGTGGAGCCCAGACTCATAGTGATCCTCTTATTTCAGCCTCGCTTATCCCTGGGATTACAGATTTGTGTCACCACTCCAAGTCTTGGTGGCCAGCTCAGTGCAGCTGGGGCAGGGCCAGCACACTATGTGGTACTGGGGATTGAACAAAGGTCCTTATGCTTGTCAAGCAGGTGCTTAGACCACTGAGCTATTTCTGCTGCCCCATGCAAATTTTATTATTTTTATTTATTTTATTTGTTTTTCTTAATTTTATTGAGAAAAATTGCAATGTGACAGCTTCAAAACAGGTTGGTAGGGGAGATACAGCAATTAATGCATTTCATATTGCTGTCTTTGTCATAGTCATTCATAGCACAAGATGCAGACATGATATCCTGTCCAAACACTATTAGTACAGATCTTTCTTCTTATTGAATTAAGAGAAAGTAGCTATACATATATCCTAACTGTTTTGTATATACTGATACAAAATTGTCCTTCATTTATATCTCCTGTTTTTGTTCAGGGTTTTTTTTTTTTTTTTTTTTTTTTTTGGTGTGTGTGGCTGGCTCAACCTGCCCTGTGGTCAGGGCTGGAGAAGCAAGTGATGCTGGGGTTCAAAACATGTTCTCTGCTCTTGCTTAAGCTTGCCTAAGCAGGCCCTATAGAACACTGACCTATGTTACTTACCCCAATGTAGAATTTTTGAAAATCAGGGATGATAGTAAAGATATATTTTTTTGAAAACTATGTGGTTTATTCAAATAGATGGCCAGTCATGTGATGAGACAAGATGGTGACCCTGTGTAAGTAATGGCCATCAAGGGGAAAAGTGCAGAGAGTTTGAGCACAAAAAGGAGCAAATTGAGACAACCTAAAATCTCAAGAGAAGCAAAGTATCACAGAGAACAGAAGCATGAGGTGAAACAGGTTGTATACAAACAGGCCAATGATCTTCTCTGCAACTGGGTTAATAAAACTCTCAGCCTGTTCTTTACTGACAAAGTATTCACAATGAGTGATCAAAAACTCTAAAGATAAGAAAAAGGTAAATAAACTTCAAAGAGGCCTGTAAGCTTCCCAAAGCTGTAGGAAAAACAGAGGACATGCTTTCCCCTCTCACTTCTATATGGTGGGAAAGGCATAAACAGCCACAAACAGTAGCAAAGTATTATTAGGAATAATACTAATAAGTTAGGGAAAGAAGCAGTCTCTACAGAGTAAGTTTCGGACAACCAAAAGTAGGAAAACAGTAACAACCTACAGCATGAGGGAGAGCCACCATGCAAGAATAACACAGTGGCAAAAACTCAACATGTATTGTCCTGTTTGCATCATTCTTTAGGGCATCCTTAGACTGACATCATTTCTAGGCCATCCAATCATAAAGCTGCTTGAGTTCTGGCAAGAAGTCCACGTGAAGAGGTTTGGGAACTGTCCTGCATGTGTTCTAGGATGTTGTCATGCCTCCTTTCCCACGCAGTTTTAGCTATGCCCTACCTTTCTGTTTCAAGAGGGAACTGGACCTGAAGTTTTAAAGCAAAAAATGTTTCTAAAAAAATGAAAGTCAAGTTTTGTTCTTCTGTTAGATACAGTAGTGGATTTCTAACAGGTGGTCAACTTATTACACCCAATTGAATTAAAGTAGTGTGGTGCTGGGTTTGGAAGGCCCACCTGAGGGTTGTTGTCAGCAGCATAAAGGCAGAACAGAAGAAACTTTTAAAATGCTGTTAGGGACGCTGTTTGGAGAAGCTGTTGGAAGTTGCTAGATCTCTTGGGCTGTTCTACTGAAGGACCTTGTCAGGTTGGTTTTCCCAATGAACTTGGAAAAGCTTGGGTCCTCATCTTGAGTATCACTTTCTGGCTCCAGAAGAGAAGATGGTACATTTCTCAGCCTCATGAACAAGCTTGTCTCACTGCCTTCCCTGATGGGAAGTCAGCTTGCCTCATCACTGGAGGAGCTCGGGACCTCACTGCTGCTGAGGATGACTGGTTTTGGGGGAACTTTACCTTGAGTGTTGCTTCCTGGCTCTAGTTTGAATCCCTCAGCCTGCTAGCATAGATCCTTCATCCTGCTGGCATAGACTTCCTAGTTTCTACCACTGACCTTTGTGGCTTTCCAGCACAGACCCATGAAGCAGAGCTGCATGAAACTGTTTTGGGCTATTGGTCTCCAGTTGGACTTATGGGAGGCATTGTTAAGAGCTCTAGGCCCTCAGCTGGATTCTTTAGTGTTTACTGTGTGGATAGGCTTCCTGCACTTTTGTATAATTCTTTGGGTGAATCATTGCAAAAATTAAAAAAACATGTCCTAAACTATATTGTTCACCTTGCAAAAAGCCACAAACCATGACAATTGCCTACTGGATTTCTGTATCACAGGAATGAAATCATACATTTTTAGGAAAAAAATAGCATTTGAGTTCTTGACTCTCCCAGAAGAAAACACAAATAATTGTGCTTTTAATGAGTAATAGCTTAAGAATCCAGGAGTTTACCTATCCCATAACTAAAGTGGTCTTAGAGTAGGGAAGAACAAATAAAAGCTAAAAAGGAAACAAAAACTTCACAACTAAAACTTGTTAAGAAGAATGAAACTTCCAAAATCTAGCCAGTTATTCAAAGCCATCTATAATAGCATTCCTTTGGTTAAATTTACCCTTCTTCCCTACCAGACCCATCACACCCAAAATCACTCAGGAATACTAGACATCCTTAAATGGGTTTAATTGAAAAAGTAAAGAGAAGGAGCCTAATCCTAAGGTAAAGGAACAGGTTAGGAGAATTTAAATAATGTTTTAATAGCTAAAAATCAAACACAGTCAACTGTGGCCATTCTTGTAGAATGGGCTAGTATTCTTCTTGAGAGTGGGTTGTCTTTTCTGCAAGGATTTCCATGCTTTCAAGAGAAGCATAAATTTTTCCCAGCTCCAGGAAATAAGATACCTCATATTTCTGTGTACCTACATTTTCTCTACATAACAACCTAAAATCTCTACCTAATAGTTCCTTCCTGAGTTTCTTACTGATGTGTTCTGAAAATCCTTTTTCCTAGATGGAATTCAGTGAACTTACAAAATTATTCTCCTTAAGAATGGATTATATTCCTTATTTTAGCCACACACCACCTCAGATAAGCCTAGACAGTCACTGATAATAATATATGCAACAAATTTAAATTAAAATTTATATATAGTCAGAAAGGAAATAGGCTCTCAAGTCAGTAGGAAATATAAAGATATCAGAATCATGGCTGGGGGCCAGGGAGATGGCTCAGTGGTATAAGCACTTCCATGGCAAGTGTAAGGGCCTGATTTCGATCCCTGGTTCTGAAAAAAACAAGAATCATGGCTGGAAGGAGATGTTCAATATTATTTTTCACATAAGAACTTTCTCTAAGAAATGAGGTTTTCCCTAATACGAAGATATTACTTAGAGAAACAAACACTAAAGGTAAAATCAGTAGACATGATTTTAAAATTCCTGTCAATATCATACTATTTTTATGGCTTTTGGCAAGCCATGCAATCTTTTTCAGTATTAGTATTACCATTTGTAAAATGGAAAACATAAA
>NW_004525028.1:336210-341176 GCF_000260255.1 Octodon degus
CTTCCTTCCTTCCTTTCCTTTCCTTCTTTCCTTTATTTATTTATTTTTTGGGGGCTGGCTCAGCACACCCTGAAGTCGGAACTGGCACAGCATGTGGTGCCAAGCATCAAACTTTGGTCCCCTTCGCCTGCCTAAACTTCCCTAAGCAGGTGCTTTAAACTGCTGAGCTATCTTGCTAGCCCTTGTAATGATTTCTTTTTTCCCCCATAATTTTATTGAGAAGCAAATAGCAATGAGACAGTTTCAAATCCAATTAGTAAGACGGTTCCAATAATTAATGCATTGCATATAATTATCTTAGTAGTTTTCCATTGTACAAGATGCAGACATGTTATCCTGTTTACAAACACTATTAGAACAAATCTTTCTATTCTTTGAATTGACAATGTAGCTGTATATCTATCTATTTTAAATATACAGATACAAAATGGTCATTCATTTGTATCCCTTTTTTTTGCTTAGTTTTGTCATTTAAATATTATAGGTGGGTGAATTCAGTGAAATATTCCAAAATAGTCCAGTAGTACATAATAGTAGTTAGTTTTCTGTAAGACTGGCAATGTCAGAAGTTGTTGACTTGAGCCTTTTACAGCTCAGCATATTAATATGGCTTTACATTTTATACTTCGTTTTTATACTTTTCTGCTAGATGGCTAAGACCAAGATAAAACAAGACCTATATAACAAGAAATATAGCTTTTTATCTGATAATGTCATTCAAATCCCATCTGGACTTATCCTGAAACCCTATACCGCAGTTTGTAGATGCAAGTCACACCATTGCTTGATCAATTTTCTCTCTGTGACAGCCTGAGATAATGTTTTCTCTCCGTATGACTCTCAGGCAAACTCTACATCATTCATCACTTTCCTCTTTGGCACCATAATCTCCTTGATCAGAAAATTTGGGACATAATTGAGTTACATGATGTTGTAGTACAGGTTCTCCTATGGCCTGAGTCTTCACTGATCTTGAAAGACTAGGGCCAAAATGTTGGCTTTCCTTGCAGCCATTCTTTTTCTCTAATTTTGGCCTGCAAATTAAGTTGTTAACCTTCCATAAGAAAAGCTTATTATTATTATCCTAAAACCTAGGCTGTTAAGCTTAACCTCACTATCTGTCTGAGTATCAAACATCTTAGATATAACATGGAACAGGTATTCTGCATCAAGTATTCACATGTTAAACTTTAAGTCCCTACAGAATATGAAAGAAAAAAAATTAAAATATATTAAAAGAATAGGAATGCACAATTATATGTTTTTACACATAAGTTTAGAAATCTAAGCATACACAGCATTGTATCAGGAGAATCCCACAACACCCCTTTTCCTGTATCCTGCCTTCATTCACCACCCTCTTCCTTTTTAAACAAACATCTACACAAAAGACAGCACAGCAGCAACCGGCATGTCATGAGAAGCAGCATGTATTCAGAAGACCAGAATGATAGGCACTTCAAGCATGACACTATTACACATTGCCATCTTCAGTGCAATTGTTTCGTTTCACAGGTATCAGCATATCTAGTTAGTCAGGTTGGGAATCATACCAGTTAACTTCTAGCTTTAAAGAGCATCGGAAGATTCTCAGGATCATTGCCTTTCCCATCTTGTACTTATAAATGTATGGCTTTGCCCCTGTCATTTTTCCTAGCTTTTTGTGGAATGATTTATTGATACTTCATGTGTCCTTAGAAATATGAAGGTATGAAGTACTAGTAGGTTTAAATGTGATGCAAGCATTGAGTCATTTGTTCATATTTCTGGGGACAAAATGAGAAAATTCATTTGATGACCCTGGTGTAACCAATTTTTCAAGGAATAGTACATAAGGTATGTGGTCACTGCCCATCTTTTCACTATCACAGTCATTTTCTGGATCTCTAGCAATATATGCTCTCACCCTAATTAAATCAAACACATGGATATGAGGCTTGTCATGAAAAGAACAGCACACATTATTTCAAAATATGCCTGGGTCTCTCTTTGATTTAAGACTTGGATTTACATCTATATATCTTTTCTTCTCCATATTATAGCTTTGATGTTCTCGTTCTTACATTTATTGGTAGATTAGCATTTGATATGTGGAATAAAAGTGCTATTCTAAACACAGGGCTAGAAATTAGGGCTAGTTTTTCTGGACAAAGAGCTCTCTTTCCCTATAGTTGTATTAAGAGTTTTGTAGAGGAATGTATTTGGCTTGGCTTCATCACCTACCCAAAAATAACCCTGTATGTGTGACTATATGTCTGAGGGTCCATGTTTTGTGAATAACCTGTTGGAAAAAATAACACCTTTCAATACAAAATAAAAGAAAATAAAGTTTCTTTCTCTGTAGTCAGGTTAGCTAAGTTAAAATTCTGAATTCAGTTAACAAGCTAGGAAGCATTAAATAAATTAATACATCACTATTTGGTCCATTTTCCTCAAGACAATTGTGAAGACACTAAGAACACATAATTCAAAAGAGTTTAGTGGCCCTGTAGCATTGACAAGCTATGTCTATAACAAACAAGAATCTTTAGTATAACACAGTCCAACCTGAAAATAGAAAAACACTGAAGAATGTGCTAGGCTCCCTTTTATTTATTATTTTTGACAAAAAAGAAAGTACAATTAGAATGTTTTCTATTCCTATGAATATATGTAAAGAGATACTCAGGCACTTCTACAAGGAAAAAACAATATTTGCTTCAAACTAAACCTACTTCTAGACAGAACCAGAATGAAATATAGTTGTACCCTTAGAGAAACATGTAATCTTCAAGCAAAACAAATATATCTCATCAATTAAAACAAGTTCCTGAATCTGCATCTCTGAGTTTTTGATGATTCTTAATTTCAACATGATACATTTTAATTTTATATTAAATGTCAGTTTTCATTAGTTCAAATGTCTCCATGAAGTAATACTAGTTGAAGATATGCAAATAACATATCACCAGACATTTTTAATAAGATATAGGTCTTAGACAGGCAGACATTTTCTAATTAGTTTTGAGGTAAGCAGAAGAAATCACACTTGATTACACACTGTAAATTTGCTGTAGGAAGATCAAGGCCAGCAATTACTGCTACAGGACTTCAGGATGTAAATACACTTAATTATTATTTTACAGAAAGATATTAAATGTCATTTCTCCTTGCCCCTTCAAATCACCTACACCCATTTCAAAGCCACCCTTCAGTAGAAATCAAGGTGAACTGCTTTGCACTAAGTGTGGACCACCAACCAGATGGAGAGCAAATCCAGCACAATCCTAAAGATACACAATATACAATTTGTAAAGCAAACACACGGGTTTCAGGTGACTTTAATCAGAAATCAAAAGGAAATGTTACAAGTACAGGAATTATGGTAAAAGAAGATGTCATATAATGAGGAAGTTACAATGATGGTGTCTGCATTTTTATAATGAAAGAAGAGTGCTACTACTTGAATGGATAGAAAATCCCTCCAGAGCTAGTCCAGGAACTAATCAGTTTGTAGAAAATCTCACATGCCAATCTTTTGCAGTCATTTTATGTTAATGGCTTAGTTTGATTCATAATTATTAAAATATCATAATTTCATATCTGATAGGATTTGAGTTAAATCATACCTCTGGAGTGGTAATGAATGACAGTAAAATCATAAAATCCAAGACTCATTCCAAATGGAGAATAACCTGTCTATAGTTTCTGACTCTGTGTGATTTTCTTGAATCAATTCTGTTTTCATGACTCAGGTATGAAGTGAAGATGTAAAACTCCCTTCACTGACCTAGTGAAGTTTTCTACCCTGGTTTGAAGGTGTCAATAAATATTCTGATTAAATAGTGAAACAATAACCAAATTCTATGCTGTGTTTGTGGAGGAGGGTATGTCAGTGGGAAAAGATAATTAAATATTTCTTTGATGTTGGCATCTATTAAAATAGAAGAGAAATTGACAAATATTGCAGTGTTCAACTCTTGAGAGATTTAAAGTGTAAGGAGATATTATACTATTATCTTCTGCTTTAGAATTAGCCCGTCTAATTAGCTGGTCAACAAAGCCACAGCATGAGATTTCACATCAAGTAGTTAATACTTTGTAATTACATTCATATTTATGAAAAACTTCACAAAATACTATTGTTTACAGTACTTTTGAATTGCTGTGTTTAAAGACAATTTGTCATTGCCTTGCAGCTTCACATGAGGAAAAGAAGGAGAGAAAGGAAGTAGATATACAAATTCCAGTCCAAAATGCTAATCATAGAAAAGCACTTATACTTTAAATGCACCAGTGGGTCATTTAGGAATAAGGGAATGAGAGATGGTTCAAATGTAATCTAAGATTGGGCAAGGGGCAGTAATGGAGAAATTGAGTGCACTTTTTAATCAACATAAATATCTAGAAAATATTCCCAAGACTAAATTGAAGCTCTGTATTACTGTTCAAGAAGTTGATTAGACAACTTATTCAATTTAATTATCCAAAAACAAGGTAACTACCTAACTTTGCACATATTCACTATGCCAATTAATGAACACGTTAGTAAACTGAAATGTGCCTAGCAATTCCAATGATCATTTAAATAGAAAATTTCAGAAACCAGTAGAAAACTAACATTTATTCTGTGTCTTACATTCCAATTCCAGTAAGGATTGCTTATTCATATTCTTGAGATCAATAGTAATGTCTCTTTCACGTCAGTTTAATTATCAATAATATATTTCCCAAACCCAAACCTTAAAGATTTGACTTTTTAGTGGATAATTTTGAGAAGAGTTCTTCAACTACACTAGAATACAGAATTTTGCTTGCCCTTGGGGCTGATAGAATATCAAGGAGAAAAAATTAGAGGGCTTGTGTTAGTGTAGAGGATAGATGATTTCTGTTCATGACCAGAGAGGATATAAGCACCATAATAGTAGGAATGAATTACAGGCATTTCTACTGACTCATGTAGCACTATGGCCTATGGGGGATATGA
>NW_004525028.1:347756-348659 GCF_000260255.1 Octodon degus
AAAAGCATGTTCCAGAGTATGTACAGGTGGATTGTAGAGGCATGGCCTTCCTCTGTAGTTCTCTTCTCCTGAACTGCTTCCCTACTACATTGAACTAGCAATGTGGTTCCTACAGTTCTTTCACTGTGGTGTCCCTGCCTTGGAGCTAGGTGACTATGAAATGAATCTCCCCAAATTGTGAGATAAGTTAAAGTTTCTTCTTTTAGTTTGTTAGTAATGTGGTCTATGTCAAGTGATGGCAAAGACAACTAACATAGCCTGCGGCTTGTACAGGTAGATGTTTAGGTATCCTAGGGCATAAGATGATGAATGTTTCAAAACAAGCAGAAAGAGAAAATATGTCATACTTCTTCAAATTTGTTCAATTTGGATAATCAAAAATTGAATAATATTCACTCACATCGGTGAAGCCCCTCTTCTTTACACATTCTATTTATGCAAATGTTTATTTCTTTCAGAAACATTCTTATTATACACAAAAAACTAATATCTTACTAGCTTTCTGGGAATTTATTTGTCATGTTGAACCCTAAAATTAACTATGATACACAGATTTTGCATCATATTCAATCCATTATTTACTTTTTGAAATATGTGGTAAAGATGTCCATTTTCATTATGCTTAAATAAGATGTTTAAATAATTGATCAGGAGTTTCTTCATTTCAGCAAAGAAAATAGTTAACTATTAGTGAACAAAAATTTATTCACTATTAGTGAATAATCATATTAACAGTAGAATTGAAGATGGTAGCAATTTTGCTTTTGCCTCCTTGCCTATCAGGAGTATTACAGTAGTTTTTATGGAAACTCTTTAAAAAGGAAGCATCCATGTTATTCAATTTCATAAGAAGTGAAATAGGAAATGGTATAGTAAAAGAAATATTTTATAATTTTAAAATAT
>NW_004525028.1:349664-350922 GCF_000260255.1 Octodon degus
GCCTTTGGTTCAATTAATATGGTGTATTATATTTATTGATTTGCATATGCCGAATTATTTCTATAACCTTGGGATGAATACTACTTGGTCATGGTGAATTATCATCTTGATGATTTTCTGTATTCTGTTTGCTAGTATATTACTGAGGACTTTTGCATCTGTATACATGAGGGAGATTGGTTTGTACATTCTCTTTCTTGTTCAGGGCCCTCTCTAGTTTTTGGTATCAGGGAAATTCTTGCTTCCAGGAATGAGGTTTGGGATATTGCTTTCCTTTAAATTTTCTTGAAGAGTTTCACTAGTAGTGGCCTATGTCCTCTCTAAATATCTTATAGAATTATGCAGTATCTACAACAGGACATAGACTTGTTTTCTTTGGTAAATTTTAATTATATCTTCATTGTCAAGGACTGATATTATGTTATTTAGAATTTTAGTATTTTATTGATTCTGTTTTGGCAATTCATAGGTGTCTAGGAATCTGTCCTTGTCTTTTGTGTTTACATCTTATTAGACTACAGGTTCTCAGTATAGATATCAGTGAACTTCTGGACTTCCAAATGATTCATTGTATATTCAACCTTTTCATGCTTAATAGCATAATTTTGCCTCATTCTCTCACTTTTTGATAAGATTGTAAAAGTGTTTATAAATTTTATTTAATATTTTGAAGAACCAAGACTTTCATACATTGATTTTTTGTATTTTAATATCAAATGCATTAATTTCTGCTCTTATATTCACAATTTCCTTTCTTCTATGAGCTTTGAGTTTGATTTGTTCTCTTTCTAGAAGTTTGAGCTTTAATATTAGGTTGTTTATTTGAACTAATTCTATTTGCCTGATGTGAAAATTCGCCAGCATAAATTTCCTTCCTGTGTATAGTATTCAGAGTGTCCATATATTCCATTATGTATTACTGGTAGTTTCATTTAATTGCAGATACTTTTTAATGTCTTGGGCGGTTTCATCTGTTACTTATTTGTTGTTCAGGAGGGCATTATATAATTTCCATGAGTTTATGGAGTTTTTGTGGCTTATTTTGCCATTGATTTCCAAATGCTGATTTGGCTG
Organism: Octodon degus; assembly: GCF_000260255.1. Classification (NCBI taxonomy): domain Eukaryota; kingdom Metazoa; phylum Chordata; class Mammalia; order Rodentia; family Octodontidae; genus Octodon; species Octodon degus. The sequence goes on from NW_004525028.1 coordinate 350,739, forward strand.
TGATGGAAAAGGCACCCTTCTTCACTCTTGTTGTGAATGTAGATTCATGCAACTTCTGGGGAAATCAGTGTGGCTTCCTTAAAATAAAGAAAACTAGGATTGGAAGTTCCATTTGACCCTGCTCATCCCCTGCTTGGTATCATCCCAGAAATACTAAAAACATCCTTGTTAAGGACCACCTTGG
>NW_004525029.1:0-1436 GCF_000260255.1 Octodon degus
CTAAGAAGAGCTAAAATTACACTTTTAAAGTAGTTAACTAGTGGATTTAATTACTGAGGCTACTGAGAACAGTGAAAATTCATCTTTGAAAGTAGTTAACTAGTGGATTTAGCTTCTTTTCAAAATCTGTAGAACAGTACTCAGAAAGGAGTTGAGTATTAGCAGTGATGGGTAGGTTGAACCGTTTTCTGGGTCATGACCCATGCCTTGAGCCCACATAGATATGGCATTTCATGTTCACCCAAAGCCAAGAAGGCAGCCTGAGGGTGGCTAGAGAGCATGCTGTGACCTCTACAGATGGTAGTTCTTTTCTCATATTTTCCATTAGGAAAATAATGCAGGAGAATCTGGAGCCACATGGACTGGGGCCAGAAAGCTACATTTACTTGTTGGTCATTTTTCTAACCTTGGACTTTGTATACGTTTCCAAAGAGACCACATTACATATTTTCATAGAAATTAAAGCTTGTGTAATACTAGAAAAAAATTAGAATATCATGTCATCTCACATACTGATAGTTTAACTTCCTCTTTACCTACTTATATCCCTTCTATTTCTCTCTCTTGCCTAATGGCTCTAGCTAATGATTCCAGAACTATGTTGAATAGGACTGGTGGTAGAGGTCATCCTTTTCTTGAACCTGATTTGAGAGAAAAAGATTTCATTTTTTCTCCATTTAGAATCATGTTAGCCATTTGGGTTGACATAGATGGCTTTTATCAGATTGAAGTAGAGGCCATCTATTCCACTTTTCTGTTAGACTTGGAACATGAATGAGTGTTGGACTCTGTCAAATGCCTTTTCTGCATCAATTGAGATCATCATGTGGTTTCTGGATTTGGCTGTATTTATATAGTGTATTACATTTATATATTTGTGTATATTGAAACATCCTTGTATCCCTGGGATGAATCCTACCTGGTCATAGTGTATGAACTTCCTGATGATTTGCTGTATCCTATTTGCTAGGATTTTATTGAGGATTTTTGCATCTATGTTCATGTGGGAGATTGCCCCGTAGTTCACTTTTTTTAGTTGTGCATTCCCTGCTTTGGGTACCAGCGTAATACTTGCCTGTAGGCATGATTTAGGGAGGATTGCTTCCTTTTAAATTTCATTAAAGATTTTGAGGAGTATGGGGATTATATCTTCTGTAAATTTCTTGTAGAATTCAGCTGTGAGTTCATCAGGTCTTTGACTTTTCTTTGTCAAAGAACCAGCTTTTTGATTCGTTAATTCTTTCAACTGTTTTCTTTGTCTTAATTGAAATAATTTCTTCTCTAATCTTAATGATTTTCTCCAGTCTGTGGCCTTCAGGTTTGGTTTATTCTTCCTTTTCTAGACGTTTCAGTGCAGCATTAGGGTATTTATTCATTCCCATTGTGTTTCCCTAATGTGTGAGTTCACAGCTATAAATTTTCCTCTAAGAAATGCT
>NW_004525029.1:2588-3130 GCF_000260255.1 Octodon degus
AGGACAGTTTCAATAATTAACACATTGCATACATTCTTCCTAGTGGTTCATTGCTGTACAAGATGCGGGCATGATATCCTAATTACAAACACCATTAGAAGAAATCACTGTATTCATTAAGAGAATGTAACTATATATCTATCCTAACCAATTTGCATACACTGATACAAAATGGACATTCATCTGTACACGCTTTTATTTTGTTAAGTTCCATTATTTGAATATTATAGGTGTGTAAACTCAACAAAATATTCTAAAAGAGTTCAGTATTCCATAATAATATTGGGTCTTCCGCTTGACTGTCAATGTGAGAAATTGTCGACCTGAGTCCCCTACAGCTGAACATAACAGCATGGCTTTACTTCTTATATTTTGATTTTATAATTTTCTTCTGGATGGTTAAGACCAAGGTAAAGCAGGATGTATGCAACAAGAGTTATAGCTTTGGGGTCGGTTAAGGTCAGTGAAATCCTCTCAGGATTTATCCTGAGATCCTATACCTCAGATTGTAGAACCTTTGTCAGTGTCATCCATGTGGCTGA
>NW_004525029.1:3356-10761 GCF_000260255.1 Octodon degus
TTGCTAACCATCCAGAACACAAGCTTATTGTTATCACTGTACAACTTAGGCTGTTAAGCTTATTCTCACTATCTGTCTGCATATCAATCATCTTAGGCTTAATATGGAACATGTATTTTTCATCAAGTATGGATATGTTGAACTTTAAGTCCCTACAGAATATGATAAAAAAACATGTAAAAATTAGAATACATTGTAAAAATAGCCATAAAGATTTATATACTTCTTATGTTTACTCATAAGTCCAAAAATCTCACCAGATACAACCTTGAATCAGGACAGTCCCAGAATTTTCCTTCTCCTGTCTTTTGCTTCTCGTCATTTTGTGTAGCACTCTCTTCTGAGCTTTGTAGTAGATCTTCGTTGTAGTTATAACCTTAGCATGTCCTAAAGTTCAGCTGCAAATCTACAAAGTTTGGATTTATACAGCTGTGCTTGGCTTGTGTCTGGCTGCTGTGCTCAGCTCCTTCCTGCTGCTTCCCTTGAGGGTGAACCTGTTGTGCCTCCCTGGCAAGATTTTCTGCTCCTGAACGAGCTGTGTGGCTCTATCCTCTACATGCTCTATAGGGATTGCAGCTGCAGGGCTTTATCCCAGGCCGGTATGCGAGGCCTGAGCTGAGCCTGCATGGGACAAGGTGGAATTGGGGGGAGAGACAGCTCACCCACACACTCACCAGGCCTGGTCTATGACTGGGTCTGGGGTTTCCCGGAACATGGCAGAAATTCCTACTTGGTGTGCATGGTGGGGGAGGTGCTGCGCAGTGGTGGGGGCATCCCAAGGGAGTGGAACAGGGCCTCATCCACGCTAAGCTTGAGGTGATACCATTAGTAGGTCTTGCCAGCGCAGGGTAGCGGGAAGCTCTCCCACACACTCACCGGGCCTGGACTAAGACTGGGGTGACCTTTCTTTTTGTGATAAGGTAGTGTTAAGTTTCCCTGTTATGATTTTGATATTGGTTATTTGATTTTTCATGTCCTTTAAAATTTGTGTTTTATAGCTGGGTGCTCCCAAACTTGTTGCATCCATACGTGTGACTGTCATCTCCTCCTCCTGAATTATTCCCCTGACCTTTTCTATCTCATTTGATCATACTTGGTTTGAATTCAGATTTTCTGTAAACAGGATTGCTACCCTTGTTTTTACTGAGGTTCTGGAGCATGTAGTATAATTTCCTATCCTTTGACTTTTAGTCTAGAATTTTCTGTATTTCTTGTATACAGAATGTTGAATTTTTCTTGCTTACTTCACTGTGCCAGTCTAATTCTTTTAATTGGTGTATTGAGCCCATTTGCATTGGTGCTTATAATTGACATGTATTGACTTAGGTTTGTAATGCTATTTTCCTATTGTTGGTTCCCTGCATTTATTCTTTCTTTAATTGCTTGCCATATTTAGTGGGTCTTTGTGTTCTCATTCATGGAGTAGCGGTCATTTTGATTCCTCTCTAGAGTATCTTTTAGCATTCTATGAAAGTTTGAGTCGGTCATCATGAATTTCTTTTGTTGTTCTTTGTCATTGAAGTATTTCCCTTCTCCATTTACCTTGAAAGAGAGTTTTGCAGGGTATATCAGTCTAGGTTGAAATTACCTTCCTTGGAGGACTTGAAGTACTTCACACCATGCATTTCTTGACTTAATGGTTTGTGAGGTTGAAATCTGCTGTAATTCTGATGAGTTTTCCTTTAAATGTGATCTGTTTCTTTTCTCTATCAGCTTTTAGTATATTGTTGTCGTGCTGAATTTCTGGATCTTGACTATTATATGTCTGGATGTGGTTTTAATTGAGTTGATACTATTTGGAGTTCTATATACCTTGGTTATTTCTTATCAGATTGTTTCCGCACATTTGGGAAGTTTTCTGCTCTCATTTCTGCTTGTACTTTAGACCAAACGAAGAAACATTGTAGCTGTATAACAAAGCAGATCTTAAGCGGGCATTTTTATTTAAGTTAATTCGCCTGAGTTCTGTCTGGGCACCTTCCTTTATACAACTAGAGTCTTTCAGGCAGCAACATGCTACCATTTCATTGTCACAAGAATTCTCCTGTGGCTCTGGGCCTCAGTCTGCACCCAGCTTGGCCCAGCAGTATGGAATGGGCGAGCTGTACCCGCTGACTTCTGACCTGGCATCTCCTTTTCATAATTTTTCTATGCTCTTCTATTTTTTTTTATCAGTGTCTTCTTTAGATATACTCAGTAATTCTTTTGTTATGGTTATCAACTCTTTGTCTTTAACCTGAGAGATTAGCTCTGATCTGATTTCCTCTATACACTTTGGAGTTTTTTTTTTTTTTTTGCTTCAATTGCAATCATTTCAAAGATTACAGGTACGTAACTTTTAATCTTTTCTATGCTTATGTCTCCTGGATTTGTTCTGGGCTAGTTGGGGTTCTGAGATTTCATTTTGCCCCTTTGTTTTGTCATTTTCTATTTTAGAAAGAACTCTTTCTTATTTGTGATACTTCCTATGAAATTTTGCACATAGCCATCTATATCACTACACTCAGTGCCTCTACAGTCAATTCCTGGCTGGGAAGCTAGCTCAGTAGGCTAAATGCCTATCTTGGAAGCACAATACCTGAGTTTTATAGCCATTACTGCATGCCATACAAGCGCCAGAGCCCCAGGTGCACTGTACCAGTCCCAAAAATCAACCTTCATGGCTCACACCTGTAGTCCCAGTGCTGGGGAGCCTGAAATGGGAGGATCACTACAAGTCTGAACTATGTAGTGAGATCCTGAATCCATCAAACTCTGGACCTTGCACTTGTGAGGGAGAAGGATCTCTTTTGTGTGTCACAGATTCCTAGTTGTGTCTGTCCAAAGATCTTGCGTTCTCTATTGAATGGGATATTGGTTCCCATTTGTCACTGTCATCTTGTCCTTCAGGGTAGGGCTTTGGTGAGGTTATTGCCTCAGCACTTTCTGCTGTATTACTGAAGGGAAAACCTATGGTTAAGACAGGTATGATACCTGAGTTATAGTAGTACAATCAGCAATAATAATAAGTGAAATGTAGAAATTGACATACTGCTATAACTAAAGGTTTTGTACTTTAGACCAAAGGAGCAAGCATTATAGTTATATAACAAAGCATCCCAAACAAGGAGTGTGCATGTAAAGTAATTCCCCTGAGTTATATCTGGACACCTCCCCGCTGCATGCCTGGAGCACTCCAGGAAGACAAGCTCACCCAGTTTCCCTCCTTCTGTCTCTGTGTTGCAAGGCTCCTCCCTACAGGTAAGTACCATGTTTTGGGGGCTACCAGGCTTCGCTCTCTGCAGCTCCCCCATGTTGGTCTGCATCCTCGTATAGGATCCCTATGTTTTTCTTACATATTTGAGAAGTGCAGTATTTTCATGTGTGTATATTTGAATACATGCATATATATGTATATGTTCTAGGAGATGGTGAAGGTTCATTGTGTGGGCTGGGGTAGATAGAAGATGTATACACTTGCATGGATTCAAAAATTATGCAATATGTGTATTTTAAAACTTAGAGTTTTGGTAAGGATCTTTTTGTGTCGTTTATGAGAGAACTGTATGCTTGATATATTCTTAGAGTCTATAGCAGTAGGTTTTCATTGTGTACATATTGTCAGGTTTGTTATACATTTATGCTGTATGTGTATGCATAGTTGTAGCAGGAATGTTAACATCATGTGTGGGTCAGACTTTTAAGTATGTAAACACCTACATGATAACCAGGCTTGATTTGTATGGCCTGAATGTAAGTGTCATTTTTCTGTTGATCATTGTTTTCTTTACTTATTAATCCATTTGTATTAGGTTTATAGGTGAAATCAATCAAGTTGATATCAAACTAGTGATATAAGAACTTTTTTGCTCTTCCGGGAGGATTTTTAATTAAGCGTTTCCTGGCACATGTTTGTGTGTCTGTGTGTGATTGCATGTGTCTGTGTGTGTTTAGTATGTGTTGTGAGATATTTGTATTGTGAGAAATTCAGAGAACAGGAAGTACATGTATTTGATACTTTATATAACTTTGAATTAGGCATTGCGGTTCTAGACACTAGAGTATACTGGTCATTCTGAGCCATCACATTGCTCCTTCTTACTAGGTCAGTTTATCCTTTAACTCCAAAAAGCCTTATTTTATGGCCCTTCTTTAGGCATACGAATTGACTGGGATTTAGGCAGATATATGCTCATTCAGCATTTATGTAGTCCTACCATATTGGTTGCTAGGTGTTTCTGGCTGGTGTAGAGGTTGTCATAAAGAGCAGAACTTTTATAGGTTTTGTGAAGGGCAGCAAACATAAATTGTATATTTCCTGGGAAGGCAATCTCATGGGCCAAGACCTCTCCCATGCAAATCCCTCTGAGGAGCAGCTGGGCATCCACAGGTACTGCTCAGCACCCCAGGATACACCTGATGCCTGAGGACATCCTTCAGTGGGGTGGAGATTGGTATGACTGTTATTTAACACAAGCTCATTCTGGCTGTAAGAGAGAAAGCAGAAGGTTTGCTTGCACTTTCTTCTGTCTCCCAAGAAGAATGTGATTAAGATGTCAGCTTCACAGAAGGAAGACATGTACTTCTATCATATGTGGGATGATAGGATATCTCAAGACTGAGAAAGATCCCATCCATCTCAGTTGCAAAGATTGTTTTTGAGAAGGGAGTCCTGTAGTTCCCTATTTCACAGAGCATTATCACTCTAGGATTTGTTTTTCTTGTTAAAAACAGACATTCAGGCTGCTGCAGCCATGGTCCAAGAGGAGCCAGACACTCCTTTTCTTGTTGTCAAATGTAGATGTCATCCACATGATGCTGTTTCACAGAGATTTAAAAATTAGCATTGGCAGGTTAGGTGACATTCCTTTATGGGTTCAAAGGAAAGCCTTGGAAATTTGGTACCAAAACCCCTGTTCTGGGTATCTGTGTAAAAGTTTACAGTTACAGAAACTCTTCATGAATGTATCATTCTAACTCACCTGGAAATGTGATACATGGATACAAAAGAAGACGAAAAGGGAATATTCTATACTTTAGGAGCTCTGAGATGACCCAATATTCTCCATAGAACAGAAGACATCATACACCAAAATTCATGGCTTTTATTGTTATCAATGAGTTAGGTGGGTGGGAGACACAGCCAAGTGCATAGGAAAAAAAGACTTGTAGCAGTACCAGGCACAGAGCCGTCCAATGAGCAATGTACACATTATTTTCATGTATTCAAGTCTGGCACCTTTACTGCCAGGAATGCATAATTTTTTGGAGCCCCATGGCCTCAGCTGAGATGATTTCAGATATTTTAGCCCTGTAATCCCACAGGCTCATGTTCAAGCTTCCTTTGCAAATATGAACACAGGCCATTCTCACACATGTTTTGCTGCTCTGCTGTTGAGACCACCAGTGTCTAGGCCATACTGGATAACATTCTTTTAGCCAATTAGAGAACGTCTGCTTCAATATAGCCTGTTTTACACATCTCAGTAAATAAAGGAGAGGTCAAGGACAGATTTAGGCAAGAACATCATTTCTTAGAAAACAGCAACTTGGCAGTCTTCCATAGTTTGAAACTGCTCAGAGTCCCTACAAACTGTGAGCAAAAGGTAGAAGTATGAAACTGTGAAAGTTTAGTCAAAGTGCACTAGAGACCCCAGGGAGGTGGTTATGACAGGAATGTGGAGCACACCCTGGGGAGGTATCTAGTAGAGTCAACCCAAGGAAGAGTCAACCTAAGGAAGAGGCAACCCATGGAAGAGGCAACTCAGGGAAGAGGCTTTGTGGGCTGCACCAGGTGACAACAGAGGAGCTTGGCTATATGAGCCCACATGACCCATGTTATGCCACTGTATACCCTGGTGGCTGACACAGAGCTACAGAATTTAATGTTTGCCATGCTACAGTTTGATCTGGCATTTGTCTAAATCCACCTTGTTTTGCTATTCCTCCCTTTAAAAATGGGAACACTTTCATTATGGCATGGATTTTTATTTTTTTCTTTTCTTTTCTTTTCTTATTTGTGTGTGTGTGTGTGTGTGTGTGTGTGTGTGTGTGTGTGGCCAACTCAGCCCACCAGGTGGCGGGGCTGGCTGGCATGTAGTGTTGGGGGATTGAACCGCGGTCCCTGTGCTTTTCTAAACTTGTTCTAAATAGGTGCTTTAGACCACTGAGCCTTCTCACCATTCCCGGTATGGATTCTTGAGAGTAACTTTCTTTTTGATTTTTACAGGTTCTTATACATAAAATGTAACTATGACTGGTTTGATTTTGTTGGCATCAAAGAGTGCCAGTAAAATGACAGACGTATTTGGTAGAAAAAGAATATGGTTTCATTTAGCAACCCACTAGCTTGTGAGAAGATGAAAGGCTAGCAACTGAGGTCAATATCCACCTAGTGCCAGGTAGAAGAGTTGTTGTGGAATCTTTTGTGAGAATGTGATCTTAGTTTGCAGTTGGTCTCCCACACAGTTCATTATGAAACATTGCCTGGTCTGGAATGTGGACTATGAGCATCTTATCCTGATCAGAGGTCAGCAAATCACTCATCATCTGTGAATCTAGGGAAATGCTGGTGATTTCAAGTTTTCTGTTGTTCTGTGTGCCTGATTTCTATCAGTCAATTTCCCTTCAACACTTTTATAAGTGTCCTCTGTATTTTATTTTGGTATTTTTTCCCTTTACATTTTTTCTTTATTGAAACCAGAAATTTTTCACTGAAATACATCTCAGTGATTTTTTTAAATTTTAAGACAACTAGGTTGTCCATTCTGGCCTTAAATTTGCAACCCTTCTGTCTCATTTCTTAGAGCACTGGCATCATAGGAATGTGTCACCATGCCTGATTGCATGCCTTTTTTAATTAGAACCTATTCCATAACAGAAAAGTGCAGTGTTCAGGGAGAGGGTTGGTATTATATTCCTACCTCTCTAGGTATTCATTATGATATAGAGAAAGATATAGGGAAAAATAAAGTTACATTTGTAGAATAGAAGAAAGAATGAAAAAACTCTTAAAAGTTAGTGTTGTATCAGAGAAATCTTTGAACTTCTGAGCAGTGCTGGAGCTCTTCGGTCTCCAGGTCATGGACTGAATGCATTTTGTATTGTGAGCTGTACATAAACATTTGGGGAAGTTGCGGTCTGTATGTGGATGTCCCACCAAAGCCTTATGTGCTCATAGGTATGGTTTTTGGAGGTGGCCCAATTAAGGGTGTGTGATAGATTATAACTAGTGTGAAAACTGAACAGGCTCAGCGTAGTTCTGCTTGTAGGTAATGGAAGAAACCACCCTGGCTATGGATGTCATTAATCTATAGGCTTGTAGCCTGGGGTTTAGCATAAAGGGACAGAAAGTAGGAGGCTGCTTGCTTTTGCTGCCTGTTGCCCACCCTGCAATGGGCTGTTTCTCCCCCGCCGTGCCCGTCTC